>NW_018408091.1:278921-281918 GCF_002113885.1 Mizuhopecten yessoensis
CTGGTCCTGTTGATAGCTCTGGTCCTGTTGATAGCTCTGGTCCTGTTGATAGCTCAGGACTGGTCCTGTTGATAGTTCTAGACTGGTCCTGTTGATAGCACTGGTCCTGTTGATAGCTCAGGACTGGTCCTGTTGATAGCTCTGGTCCTGTTGATAGCTCTGGTCTTGTTGATAGCTCTGGTCCTGTTGATAGCACTGGTCCTGTTGATAGCTCAGGACTGGTCCTGTTGATAGCTCTGGTCCTGTTGATAGCTCAACAAATTGACCTGTTGGTCTTGAAATGTTGCAACATGTTTAATATGTACATCGTATTAATAACACATATTTCTTTAACATTATGTATTTCCAAGCGGATGAATCTTATTGAAAATATAAGAGAAATTCATTAATGTTATATATTTAGTTCTAAGGTGTAATGAAATAAACTCATACATAGTGAAAACATTTAATTTGAATTACGACTTTTTCTGGTAAGTTTGGAGAATTGTCCAACCTTGAAGTATTAAGACATTGTAAGCATATTTCCAAATAGCTTTTTCGTGCACACCACACCGACACTAATGAAATGAGGCTAATTTGAAATATTGCCATTTTACAGATTTTTGCTTGACTGTTACCATGCATGATTAAGAAGGTCAGTGGTTATTTGGATAGAAACAACATGGCCCCTGAAATAGGGGTGTTCCAATTATCTTGTGACATACAGGCTCGGTTAGATATCAGGAGAATGTCAGAAAGCTGTCGGAAATCTGGTGGAAAATGGATAAACCTTGTCAATATCCCCAAAAGATGGGGTGTGATGTTTAGATAGAGTGGAGGAATTGGAAGACGTTAGTCACCTGCTGTGGTAAAGACTCTATAGATTATCTTCATATTGATTGAACAGCCTCTGTAACATTTACCTCTAAAGAGTGCTTTGGGATAATCTGTATCAAATTTCATTCTCATAATTATAATCATAGGTGAAGGTGAAATTTCCAAGTTAAATTTTTTTTTTGAAAAGTTTCTGTAGAAATATGGTTATTTTTGTGTATTAATTACCTGGGTATTAACCATTTTGAATCACATGTCATACATATTTAGTGTCTGTTTATATGATTGTGGAAATGTCACAAAATTCAAATTGACATTTGGAGTCCATAATCTAACAATGCTTGATAAACAGTGTCTCCTAAACTAATATTTCAAGATTATTTGATGTTTTTAATACGTTTTTAACGTTCAATCAATTTGAGAAAATTAAAAACTCTTGTACAGTGGAACCTTGTTAGTGTAGACACTTTGGTTTCTGTGTACAGTGGAACCTTGTTAGTATGGACACTTTGGTTTCTGTGTACAGTGGAACCTTGTTAGTGTAGACACTTTGGTTTCTGTGCACAGTGGAACCTTGTTAGCCTGGATACTTTGGTTTGTGTTTACAGTGGAACCTTTTTAGTGTGGACACTTTGGTTTGTGTGTACAGTAGAACCTTGTTAGTCTGGACACTTTGGTTTGTGCGTACAGTAGAACCTTGTTAGTCTGGATACTTTGGCTTGTGTGTACAGTAGAACCTTGTTAGTCTGGACACTTTGGTTTGTGTGTACAGTAGAACCTTGTTAGTCTGGACACTTTTGGTTTGTGTGTACAGTAAAACCTTGTTAGTCAGGACACTTCGGTTTGTTTTTGACGAATATATGTACAGTAGAACCAGGAACCCTTTGTTGCTTCCTGTTCCAGGTAACCAGGTATCCATATACAAATATCTTGATCTTTGAATTACTGTAAACGTGGAATATATTACAAGCGGGGGAAATTTACGCTTATTACACAGAGTTGGAACGTCCGCGTAAATTTCCCGTGCACGTATGGTTTCGTCGATAGTGTAAGGAACGACAACTCTGATAGATATTGGTACTCGTGTGTGTGATGTCCTCCTGTAATATTGTTTTTGTTTTGCTAAAATAAAAACAATAACAACTGAAATACACTACTTGATTAATTGAAGTTTTTAATGAACAACAAATTCGAAAATATATATAAAGGCACAGAGAAAGTCATGAATAAACCTGGGTTCATCGAGGTCCGGTACACATCACTTACACACGTGTCTACGGGACACAAACAGCTAGTAGTCGTGTGCAACGATTCCTACACATGTAAAATGGAAGTGACATTAACTGCGCTCGATGAGTTACAATAACTTAAGAATCGTGTATGGTTTTATCATTGTTATTTGAAAAACGTGTTTGTTTTGACTAATTAGCACTCACCTGTTTGATCTGAGGTGATTACGAGATCAGCTGGTATAAGACACACATACACATGAATACAGTTCACCTTTATTTTCGTCTGTCCAATGACCAGTCGGTACGCATACGTAACATGTACTCAGTAGCTACTAGTATTTGTACCTGTACACATTTTGTAAAGTAAGGGAGATAACTCTGCAGAGTAAACGTTGGTCTACCGCGACCGTGTAAATTACCCCCGCATGTATAGTTTGACCTTCAAATCACGTAATTTTCACCCAGTGTATACAACCATATTTACAGTAGGACTTTTCACTTACAATGACATTGAAATAAGGTTTGCAGATTATTAGATTCTTAATGGTTCCTATCTCCAGTGCGATCCACGGATCCTTTTCCTGTAGTAAATCCTTCCATGGATCCTATAGGCATTGGTCATTTTCTGTAACACAATACAGAATATAAGTCCCACTTCCACTAAAAGTAGGGATCATTCTCACTGGACCTAGACTGACTACCAGCCTCTAAGTTTTTAGGTCACCTGAGCTTTGCTCAAGTGACCTATTCCAATCGCTTTTCGTCCGTCGTCGTCCGTCGTCCGTCGTCCGTCGTGCGTCGTGCGTCGTGCGTAAACTTTTACATTTTCAACTTCTTCTCAAGAACCAGTGGATGGATTTTTTTCAAACTTGGTCAGAATCATCCTTGGTAGATGAGGCTTCAAAATTGTAAAATTGGGATTCCTACCCCAACCCCTGGGGCCAGGGCGGGG
>NW_018408091.1:283667-298142 GCF_002113885.1 Mizuhopecten yessoensis
CTCTATCCCCACCCCTTCCCCCTCTCTCTATCCCCATCCCTCCTCCCTCATTCCTCTATTACTATACCACTGCTACCCTATACATGTCTTCCCTAGACTAACCAGGACTTCCATTAAATAAGTCAAAGATAGTAAAAGTATACTGTCCTTGTGTCATGCCTGGGTCCATACACTCACAGCATTATAAGCTTGATAAAAAAAATCAATATGAATATTTTTTTAACAGTATATTTTCTAAACTAGTACTGAAATATATTAATTTACCAAACAAAATATCTAAAACGCTGTAGGGTTATGTTAGACTAAAGATAAAAACATGAAAATGCAGGTTTATTTTCAAAAATTTACCGAAAGGAATTTTGATGAAATTGATTTGTAAAGCTAACAATGCTTTTGAAGATGTCTGGCCTGTATGCTTATCATTGTAACAGCTGTAAGACACAACTAACTCTGTTCCTCTAGGTCTGGGTATGGCAAGCATGCCTTCCGGAGCCATTGATTTGATTACTCTATACAAGATATGGACTGAGGAATGCATTTTCTGTTCTTAATTACTGTGACACAATACAGACTATAGTAATTGATGTGCCCTGCTAACAGGTAGGGTTATTTTTCTGTACCAAGTGATTAATGACTTCGTAATACCGTTCACATTTTACTGTTTGCTTGGGCAATATTTACATTGAGGTAGAATGATATTTCGGATCATATTTCCTCAGCACTTTTCGTTTGTCCTTTTTAAGGGTGACTTTCAAGTATAGAATATACCTTTTTCCAAAAAGGGGAATATAAATTTACAGTTGAGGATTTTATGTTAAATATAAATACTTTAAATGTACATAAGTAACTTCTTATTGGTATCAAAGATAAAAATGGTAAAATCAATGGTAGATATATTTCAATACTATCTTTTGACAGCCTTTAAATTATTTTCGCTTTGAATGGATATGCATTGAGTAAATCTGATTGACCAATATTCAGGTCCAAAATTGATGAATAAGAACCCTTGGAGAAATTTTCATCATGATATGTTGTTTTCGAAACTAAAAGTTTTGATTGGGTGACTTTTCTTGTGGGATAATTTGAAAATTACAACTTATAAATCGAAGTAAGACAATTACCTGTACAAGAACATTGAAACGTCATTTTAATATTTTAGTGTATAAATACACGAAACATATCTTTCTAATAACATTAAATCCACTATTATAGATTTCAAACTAGATTTCCTGCTATGTGTTCCATCACTTAACAATTACATTTAGTCTTATACAACATATACAGGATCTCAAAGATGTTCCAAGTTCGTGATTCAAAGTCTCGATGCTTCAAAATTTTCCCTGATTAATCCGCAAAGTTCGAAACATCGAAATTATACAACCAAGCAGTATTTCCCTTCAAATGTTGTCCTCATGATGGCTCAATACAGCATTCAAAACATGTACACAGATAATTATATTACCACAAAAAATAGGTTTTCATGGTGCCAAGCATTGTTAATAAGTTCCGGAATTAATTTCAGAACATATTAATCCTGTCAGCACTTACGAATAGCCAACATATTGATACTTCCAGTGTGCCTTGCCCTTTATGTACTCATTAGCTTGTAAGATTACTGTTTTCCATTTTGAGCTCTTAAAACCAGAATTGAAAATGTATCTCATGGGATACAAAATTCAGAGACTTGTTGTAATCATTTAACACGATAATTAAAACCACTTGTATGAATTTATTTGTATAAGAAATTTTACTGTAAAGTTTCCTGAAGTACGGAAGGCAATGGAATCAGTCCCTAGGCCAGGTCGACATACAAAGTTTTTAAAAATGGAAGCTGTTATTCCCTCCTAAGCATTCAGCATTTAAGATATTGGTAACAACTGGTTGACCCGTTGTCAGTATAATGTGACTGGGTTGAATATTGTGCTAGATACCTTAGGCATGGTAGTTCAGTGAGGTAGCACTCTAAACGTTGGCATCAGATCCGTGTATAGCAAGGAGGTAAATTCACGAACATACCGCCCTTAGTACACATATCCACAAACATGCCACTATTAGTACACATATACACAACCATACCACCCTTAGTACACATATACACAACCATGCCACTATTAGTACACATATACACAAACATACCACCCTCAGTACACATACACACAAACATACCACCCTTAGTACACATATATACAAACATACCACCATTAGTACACATATACACAAACATACCACCATTAGTACACATATACCCAAACATACCACCCTTAGTACACATATACCCAAAAATACCACCCTTAGTACACATATACACAAATATACCACCCTTAATACACATATACACAAACATACCACCCTTAATACCCATATACACAAACATACCACCCTTAGTACACATCCATACAAACATACCACCCTTAGTACACATATACGCAAACATACCACCCTTAGTACACATATACCCAAAAATACCACCCTTAGTACACATATACACAAACATTCCACCCTTAGTACACATATATACAAACATACCACCCTTAATACACATATACACAAACATACCTCCCTTAGTACACATATACACAAAAATACCACCCTTAGTACACATACACACAAAAATACCACCCTTAGTACACATATACACAAACATACCACCCTTAGTACACATATACACAAAAATACCACCCTTAGTACACATATACACAAACATACCACCCTTAATACACATATACACAAACATACCACCCTTAGTACACATACACACAAAAATACCACCCTTAGTACACATATCATACACACAAACATACCACCCTTTGTACACATATACACAAACATACCTCCCTTAGTACACATATACACAACCATACCACCCTTAGTACACATAGACACAAACACACCACCCTTAGTACACATACATACAAACATACCACCCTTAGTATACATATACACAAACATACCCCCCTTAGTACACATATACACAAACACACCACCCTTAGTACACATACATACAAACATACCACCCTTAGTATACATATACACAAACATACCACCATTAGTACACATATACACAAACATCCCACCCTTAGTATACATATACACAAACATACCCCCCTTAGTACACATACACCCAAACATACCACCCTTAGTACGCATATACACAAACATACCACCCCTAGTACACATATACACAAACATGCCACCCTTAGTACACATACACGCAAACATACCACCCTTAGTTCACATATACACAAACATACAGCCCTTAGTACACATATACACAACCATACCACCCTTAGTACACATATCATACACACAAACATACCACCCTTTGTACACATATACACAAACATACGACCCTTAATACACATATACACAAACATACCACCATTAATACAAATACACACAAACATACCACCCTTAGGACACATATACACAAACATACCGCCCTTAGTACACATATACGCAAACATACCACCCTTAGTATACATATACACAAACATACCACCATTAGTACACATATACACAAACACACCACCCTTAGTACACATACACGCAAACATACCACCCTTAGTTCACATATACACAAACATACCACTATTAGTACACATATACACAAACATACCCCCCTTAGTACACATATACACAACCATACCACCCTTAGTACACATATTCAAAAACATACCACCCTTAGTACACAAACACACAAATATACCACCCTTAGTACACATATTCAAAAACATACCACCCTTAGTACGCATATACACAAACATACCACCATTAGTACACATACACACAAAAATACCACCCTTAGTACACATATACACAACCATACCACCCTTAGTACACATAGACACAAACACACCACCCTTAGTACACATACATACAAACATACCACCCTTAGTACGCATATACACAAACATACCACCCCTAGTACACATATACACAAACATACCACCCTTAGTACACATATACAAAAACATACCACCCTTAGTACACATATACACAAACACGTGTGCATCACACACATTCGAAGCATGTCCGTAAATGACCTTGCTGTTAATAGGATGTTAAACAAAATCAAATCAAATCCATTACTGTATCAATTGATATATATAACATAGAGTTCCTTCCCTTCTATAACTGCAAAACAAAAAATCAACAATATGTAATGAAGATTGGGAAATTTACATTACATTAAATTATGGAATGATGCATTTCAGCCTAGAAACACAGAAACTGAAAAAGCTGCCACAATAAAAAAATTGAAGTAAGAAGTTAAGGGTATGTGTTTGTTTGGTATGGGGTAATAACAATGTTGCACTGATCCAAAATATGTACATTGACTTCTCAAATATTTAAATAAATAAGAAAACTTTCGTTGCTATGGTTACAGATTGAACTGACCAAAAATCCTGTTACCAAAGTGAGCATCAAATGGTCATCTGGCTGTCACTGACCAGTGACAGGTGTGTGGATGGACCAATCAGCATTCTTCTACCCTTTCAAGCCTAAAGCCTTGGTTACCACACTGCTGTCATGATTGAAGGTAAGCTTGTAGCCTTCATTAAAATTAGCACACCACTGTCATGTTTAAGGTAAGCCTGTAGCCATGGTAACCACACCTGACTCATTAGAAAGGTATAAGCCTGTAGTCATGGAAACCACAACTGTCATGATTAAGGTTAACATGTAACCATGGTTACCACACCACTGTCATGATTAAAGTTAACATGTAACCATGGTTACCACACCTCTGTCATGATTAAAGTTAACATGTAACCATGGTTACCACACCACTGTCATGATTAAAGTGAACATGTTACCATGATTACCACACCACTTTCATGGTTAAAGTTAACATGTAACCATGGTTACCACACCACATTCATGATTAAGGTAACCCTGTAACCATGCATGGCTACCATACTACAGTCGCATAAGGTAACCCTGTACCCTTGGTTACCACACCACTTTCATGACTAAGTAAGACCTGTTACCATGGCTACCATACTGCAGTCACATAACGTAACCCTGTAGCCTTGGTTACCAAACCACTTTCATGATTAAGGTAACCCTGTAACCATGGCTACCATATTACAGTCATATAGGGTTACCATGTAGCCTTGGTTACCAAAGCACTTTCATGACTAAGTAAGACCTGTTACCATGGCTACCATACTACAGTCACATAACGTAACCCTGTAGCCTTGGTTACCAAACCACTTTCATGATTAAGATAACCCTGTAACCATGGCTACCATATTACAGTCATATAGGGTTACCATGTAGCCTTGGTTACCAAACCACTTTCATGATTAAGTAAGGCCTGTTACCATGGCTACCATACTACAGTCATATAAGGTAACCCTGTAGCCTTGGTTACTATAACACTTTTATGATTTAGGTAACCTTGTAACCATGGATACCATAATACATTCACATAAGGTTACCCTATAGCCTTGGTTACCACACCACATTCATGATTAATTTAATCCTGTAAGCATGGCTATCATACTACAGTCACATAAGGTAACCCTGTAGTCTTGGTTACCTAAGCACTATCATGATTAATTTAATCCTGTAAGCATGGCTACCATACTACAGTTACATAAGGTAACCCTGTAGCCTTGGATACCACACCACTTTCATGATTAAAGCTGACAGTGCAAGTTAAAAAGCTTTTTATACCCAGCGAGACCCATACTCGTTACCAACCAAGGACAAACTAAAATGTCGGCACTTCCTTAGAAATGATAGTCGGAAGAGGTAGGGACTGTCAGCTTTAAGATAAACAACACTTTTAAGGTGATTAATTCAGAAAGAGATTTAAAAATAATGAGCTCACATTGCTTGGTACTTTTACTTTTCCTTGTGATGTGACAATCCCTGATACTTCACAGCAGTGCTGCAGATAGCTTGCGTGAATGGGTATTCTTGCACGATAATTCACAAATTACGCAAAAGAAAAAAATGAATTTGCTTAATTCACGCAAGCAAAATCTGGAACATTGCGTCAGTTTCTGGGTCCAATTTAGCAGATTATAGTAGGCATAGTACGCAAATCAATGTCTCCTGTTACAAACGCTAACATGCGCGAGAATATTTCAGACAATTGAATCATGATGCGTTCAAAACAACAATCGCTATTTAAAATGGGGTTCGCAAGACTTCTGATCCTCCCGAACCTAGTATTGCAGATTTCATGTAAGAGACAATACAGAAATCCGAGTTTGAGTCATTTTTAACAGTATAAGTATAACACATACCAATTATTCAACTTCTTTTAACATTTTCTGGTAACGTTGCTTTTACAGCACTTCTTGTTCAAAATGTCAGTTTTCACCCCTCCACTTTGGAGAGGTCGGGGTAAAAAAACCACATGTTTGAAAGTTATCTGGAGCACTGTCGCATGTAATGTATTGAGGACTTAAGTGATGATTGCTATGTTACAAGATATTTCAATAATATTTTGTTATGCCACACCATTCAAAGGGAGGGGGCCGGGGCCATGCCGTATGTTGCTTCCTGTCCTGCGCAACTCATGTCATAACTTTATCAACTTCATTTCTAAATCTATTTTCATCATAGTTTAGACAAAATTTTGGATGATAATACCATGGATGAGTCCTTTTTCAGAGTCCCAAGGTCAACGCCAAGATACATTTGGTTGATTTTTAATGTATGATTTCTACATTGTATCATTTCTATTTCAAAATACGTTACCACAGTCATTATAATGCATATTCCAACCTTACTTGGCTCTTTACATACGTAAATAAAGAATTTTTCCCCCCATGGGGAACCCCTGGGAAACCCACCAATCAGACGGCAGTATTCACGCACGTGATTTAAGACACGAAGCCATGCTTCCCACTTCATAATTCCTTCAGCCGGCCGTGTTTACGGACGTGTTTTGGTGTCTACGGGTTCCAACTACAACAGGCGTTGTTTGTACCCATACATTTACGTATCCTTTATAACTAGTTAACTTTATTTTGTTTTAATTAAGCTTTTTGCTTTATTTTGCGCCGTTTTGCGACCAGGCTCCGACCACGTGTTCGCGTTTTTTGACGGTTTGTTTACGTTGAGATGGAGACTCCTCCTTCTCAAAGGCGCTGTCCTGGGGGTAATTTTTTTGAGGCTTCCGACCCCCACCCTTACTGTCCTGGCTGTCGGTCTTGCTCTCTGGAGCAGCCGTGTGAAATTTGCCGTGCCTGGCAGCCGACTCCTACCGGTGGTTCTCCCCGCCCGCGAGGGCGTGCAGGTAAGTCGGGTAGGAGGGGCGGTAGGGGTGGGGCGAGGGCTAAAGCTAGGCCTAAGCCCTCGGAGAGCACCAGCGGAATTCCGACCTCTGTCGAGTCTTCCCTGGGGTTCGTGTCGGCGGTTTCGACCCGTACCGGGGCCGCTGGGAAACAATTTGTTTCTTTGGACCCGCACCTTTCTCTCACCCCGCCTTCCGTTTTGTCGGTCGACGTGGGTGAGGGTTTGGGCTCTGTCCCGGTCACCACGGTGACTAGGGGACAGGGGGGCGGCCTTCTCTCCCAATTTGTGGTGGGAGGGCAGGTGGCCCAACATTCCCTTGGGAATATTAAACAGGCCAGCCATGTTGTGTCAGCGGATGCTTCTGTTGGTGGCCTCCTGCCGGTCCGCTCCACTCCTGAGGGTGTTGGTGTTGTCGGAGACCGGCCCCCGGCAGTTTTGTCTGCTCCCGGGGTTCCTTGCATCCCTGATGTAGCCCCTGGCGTGGTGATGGCGTCTAGCACGCCGTCCACCACTGTGCAGCATTTGCTGCCCGGTCCGGTGGTTAGTGATGCTTCGGCCTCGCTAGCCTCGGCTGGATTTTACGGTGGTGTGAGCACTGGTGTAAAAACCTATGCTTCCAGCTCTATCCCTTGTGCCTCCTCCCCAGGTTTTCCTATGGTAGGTGCCAGCGCAGCTGCGTTTGGTTTTGCCGGTGCACGCTGCTCCCCTGGTGGGGCTTGTTTTACTGGCCCTACAGGTTTTGGCCCTGCTGTAGGTCAGTCTGGGTGGAGTTGGTCAGGTCAGCCAGGTGTGGCTTATGGCGGCGGGTGTGTAGGTGGCCCTAGGTTCCCTACCCCGCCCCCCCAAACCGGTCCTGCCTCCGGTTTCGGGCATCAGGTTGGTGGCTCTGTTCCAGGGTCCTCCCTGGTTTATCCCACCTATTTGCAGGGTGGGAATGGAGCTCATTGGGGTCAACAGGCTCCTTTTTATGCTCCGCCCCAACCACCGACCGCCTATGGGCAGTCTTGGGGTTTCTCCCAGCAGGGGGCTTTTCCAGCCGCTCCCCCTCCACCCCAGGGTGGTATGGGTTTCCAGCCTGGATATGCCCCCCCCGCCTTCTTGCCTGCGGCGATGGGGCCCCCCCTCCATCCGCCACCGAGCCGTTCGCGCAAGCGTTCGCGCTCCCGGCCAGCTTCTGCTGCCGGTTCAGTCAGGCAGAGACCGCGTGATGCTAGGGCTGCTGGTCGTGCTGCGTTGGCTCGAGCTCCTATTTTGGAATTTGAGTCTACCAGTAACTTCCGCTGTCCGGTGTCAACTCCTACCTTACAGCAGGTTCCAGGGTCTTGTGGTCCTGCTCCTGCTGTTCCTCAGGGACTATCGATTGCCCCGATAGTTCCCTCGGGTAGGTCACGTTCTCTTTCCCCTCCTCGCACCCCTCCCCGGAGGGCGACGTTGATGGAGGTGGATTCGGCGGGTGCCTCTCCTAGTGATGAGAGGGACGTTCTTCGGGGCTCTCCTGGTTGCTCCAATTTTACGGAGACTCGGGATGAGGATAGAGTCGGCGAGTTTACTGACTCTGATTTAGAGTCGTTGGATTCGTCTGGGTTGGACTCAGAAGGCCCTTCTGATGTGTCCCAATCCCGGCCCCGAGATGCTGATCCGGTGCCTCCAGAGGTTTCGGCTTCATTTCGCACTTTACGTGCAGAAGTTATGAAGCTTCTGGGGGACGGGGTTTGCCCACGCCCTTCCACGGATTCGGCCGTCCCGGAGCGCACTTCGCTCCTTCAGAGCATGTTGCCTCCCCTAGCATCTGCCTCCTCGGCCTCTGCTAGGTCTCTTGCGGAGGGACGAGGCGTGGCTTCGTCCCTCGCTCAGGTCAACGCTTTATTAAAGCAGAAGGTGAGCAAGGCTCGCAAGCCTTTTTCCCTCTCGGCTTTACAGGTCGTGGTTGCGGACATCGCAGATTTAGCTGCAGATACGTACCGCATCCACGACCCAGTCTTGGCCCCTAATTCTGTTTCCCTTGAGAGGGATCTGGATAAGTGGCCGGGACGCTGTGTTGACCAGGTTGTGATGGGGCCTAGGGAGCACTCTAAGTTGGAGCGTCTCCTTAGGCTGGCTCTCCATGTTCTGTCCTACGCAGACTGGTTTACTTCTGCGTTGCTGGCTGCGAGCTGCAAGTCGGTGGAGCAGCTCCCCAGCAAGGTTGGACTGATGGAGCGCCTCAGCCAGGCAATTTGCAAGGCACATCTTGATGCGATGGCCTTACTGTCGGCTGCCATGTCACACCTTGTTGTTGCCCGCCGGTTGTCGGTCCTTTCTGGACTGCCAGTCGGCGATTCCTATCGGGCTACCCTTTTGGAGGCTCCCTTGACTGGCGAGGATTTGTTTGGCGGGGTCCTTCCCTCAGTGCAATCTGAGATGAGGTTGGACCCGTTTGCATCTGAGGATGCACGCCACAATTCCGCAGGCAAGGGCGCTAGCAGGAAGAGGCAGGCTTCTGGCTCCTCCAGGCGTAGGAGGAAGAGGGCAAAGACGACTGCTTTTCAGCAGCAGTCTGCCCCTCCGACTTCCGCTCCGGCAGAACGTCGGAAATCTTCCTTCCGCGGTAGGGGTTCCCATAGGGGTCGAGGCAAAGGCAAAGTTTCCAGAGGTAGGAAGGGTTCCTGACTCTTCCTTGCCCTTGCAAACTCCTTGTCCACTGTCTGTGGCCGCTCCCACGTCCTTGGGCGCGGGAGGCTCCGCCGAGGTGGTTTGGGAAGGGCTAGATTGGCCCCTTCCGGACTTGCCAGTAGGCGGTCGGCTGTCCCATTTCGTTCCTCAGTGGAAAGAAATCACTTCAGACAGTTGGGCCCTAGGGGTTGTGTCCAAGGGTCTCTGCATCCCGCTTCTTCGGGATCCACCTCTGGCGCGAGAGCCTATCTTTTTCCCTTCTCCTTCCGATCCGGGAAAGGTGGAGGCTCTCAGGTCAGAGGTTCAAGCCATGATCGCGAAGGGCGCGATCGAAGAACTTTCACGGGACCAGTGGTCTCCAGGGTTTTACTCCCGGGTCTTCCTCGTGAAGAAGAAGTCCGGTGCCTGGAGGCCTATTATCGACCTCAGTACGTTCAACACGTATGTCGATTCCCCGCACTTCCAGATGGAAACGCCACGGCGCATCATTGCGTCAGTGCGTCCAGGGATGTGGGCTACGTCCATCGATCTGAAGGATGCTTACTTTCACATCCCGGTCAGGAGGTCGGCCAGGAAGTTCCTCAGGTTCACTTTCGAGCAGAAGGTTTACCAGTTTCGCGCTATGCCCTTCGGCCTCACTACGGCCCCCTTGGTTTTCACCAAGTTGTTGCAGGTAGTAGTGGGGCACCTCCACAGTCTCGGGGTAGATGCACACATCTACTTCGACGACTCCCTGTTGCTCCAAGTGGATCCAGTTATCCTGTCCCGGAGCACGAGGTCGGTTCTGGGCGTTCTGTGCCGCCTAGGGTTCATCCCTTCCAGGGAGAAGTCGGAGGTTCTCCCCTCTCAAGATTTTGTTTTCCTCGGTTATCGGTTCAGAACCGATCTGGGGTTTGTCCTTCCACCAGTGTCCAAGTTCGAGAAGGCCTCTCTGTTGGTCTCCGTTCTGGTCGGTGTGGAGCGAATTCAGGTCCGATGGTTCCTTCGGTTCCTCGGTTACCTGAATTCATTGGCGGATGTGGTTCCCTTGGGTCGGCTTCACATCCGTCCGCTCCAGCTGTTCCTTCTGTCAGTTTGGTCTCCGGCGTCTCGACAGTGGGATGTGTACATTCCTCTGCCGGAGTCGGTGAAGGAATCAGCTCGTTGGTGGACTCTCAAGAGCAATGTCTTGGCAGGAGTTCCTCTGGTTCGGGCATCTCCTGCTATGACCCTTTACACCGACGCGTCCATGACCGGTTGGGGTGCATACCTTTCCGGTCAGACGTCGGCGGGGGTGTGGTCAGGGGAACAGCTTTCAGAACACATCAATGTTCTGGAAATGCGTGCTGTTCTGTTGGCCCTTCGGGGTCTTCGACCCTCCCTGCAGGGCAAGGCCATTTGTCTGGCTACAGACAACTCCACTGTGGTGGCTTATCTGCAGCGCCAGGGGGGCACCCGTTCCCCGGCTCTGTGTGCTTTATCCACCCAGGTCCTGTTGCTGTGTCAGGAGATCAGTCTCGATCTCACGGTGAGGCACCTTCCAGGTCGTCTGAATGTTCTGGCCGACACTCTGTCTCGGTCTCGGAGCCCGGTTCTCACCGAATGGACCCTCAAGCGTTCGGTGTTCCGGTCTCTTTGCCTGGTTTGGGACAGACCCCATGTGGATCTGTTCGCCACGGCCCTGAACTTTCGACTCCCTACATTTGTGTCTCCGGTTCCAGACCCTATGGCCATGGCGGTGGATGCTCTATCCCAGGACTGGTCGGGAATGTACGCGTATGCGTTTCCTCCCTTCAATCTGGTGGGCAGGGTGTTGGAAAAGATCCTTCTACACCCTTGTACTGTGTTGCTGGTTGCACCGCTCTGGCCTCGACAACCTTGGTTTCCTCTGTTGCTTCGGCTGTCGGTGGACTTCCCACGCAGCATCCCACCCCTGTGGGATCTGCTGTCTCAACCGAGGTCCCGACAGTTCTACTCGGGACCGGAACGGCTCCACCTTCACGGTTGGATGCTATCTCGGGAAGGCTCACTCAGACGGGCTTTTCTCGAGAAGTTGCAACTCGCATCGCAGGATCACTTAGACCTTCGTCTTCCGCCGTCTACCAATCTCGATGGTCCGCATTCGGTGATTGGTGTGTCGGACGGTCGATTGATCCAGTCTCTGCCTCTGTTCCCGTTGTAGCTGACTTTCTTTTGTCTCTGTTCAGGGACAAAGGTCTGTCTCCGGGAACTATTGCAGGCTATCGTTCAGCCATTGCTAGTGTGCTGGCTTTCTATGGTAGCAAGTCAGTGGGCTCGGACGCTTCATTGTCGGCTCTCATTAGGGGCTTCTACATTGAGAAGCCTCGTTCACGGCAATTGGTCCCTAGGTGGAATTTAGCACTTGTGCTAGATTCCTTGTTAAGGGCGCCATTCGAGCCCCTCCAGTCGACAGATCGGAAGTTTCTTACTTTCAAGACTGTGTTCTTGATAGCCTTTGCTTCCGGTCGCCGCAGAAGCGAGATTCATGCTTTCAGCAGATCTTCTTCTTGCCTTCGTTTTTCGGCTGGCCATTCTTCGGTCTCGGTGACCACTGATCCCTCCTTTTTAGCTAAGAACCAGGTTCCCGGTTTCACCCCAGGGCTTGTGGTTATCCCTTCTTTGGCTTCAACTCTGGATGGGGATTGTCCTGATCGCCTGCTCTGCCCAGTTCGGGCCTTGCGTTACTACTTGGCCAGAACAGAGGGGGGGGCGGGACACTCGTCTCGGCTGTTCCAGTCTCTCCAGCCCGGTCGCTCTGATATCTCTGCAGCGACCATCTCACGCTGGATTGTTCAGACTGTTCGAGCTGCGTATGAGTCGGCAGGGGATCAGTCCTTGCGGGTGTCAGGGGTTAGGGCTCATGAGGTTCGCGCTTTAGCTACTTCGTGGGCCTTATTTAATGGTTCTTCTTACGCTGAGGTCATGACAGCTGCTGTTTGGAGGGGTCATTCTACGTTTACGGAGTTCTATCTCCGATCTTTGTCGGGACAGTCTGACGGATTGTATTCTTTGGGCCCTCTTGTGGCTGCCCAGTCCGTTGTCTGTCCTCCCTCTTCTTTTGCATAAGCCTCATTATGTCTTCTCCGCGTGATCCGGAACGCTGGTCGTAATCAGGCTTTGTGTCACAAAAGGAAAGGGTATTTTGAATTTTTCCTCCGGGGGTATGGGTCCTATTGTTGGAACCCTTCATCGCTCCACGGAGACACCACTGCGGTAAGTCGAATTCGCATTATAATGACTGTGGTAACGTATTTTGAAATAGAATTGAGGTTTCTCTTGTGAAACCAATTTCTATTATAAATACTTACCACAGTCATTAGGTGAGTTCCCTCCCAGCCTCCCCTTGTCTCCTTGGCTCTCACTTTTTTGGGCTTTGGAATTATGAAGTGGGAAGCATGGCTTCGTGTCTTAAATCACGTGCGTGAATACTGCCGTCTGATTGGTGGGTTTCCCAGGGGTTCCCCATGGGGGGAAAAATTCTTTATTTACGTATGTAAAGAGCCAAGTAAGGTTGGAATATGCATTATAATGACTGTGGTAAGTATTTATAATAGAAATTGGTTTCACAAGAGAAACCTCAAGTTTAACTACTTTCCTATATATCCTGAAACAATGAAGATCATTATTTTAAAAGTGTAAGTCTAGCTGAAATAATGCTTCAATATTAGGTTACTACTACAGTGTACTGCATTTCCCCCTCAATAAGCCCATGCCTGGTAATAAGCCTACCCATCTAAAATTCAACAAATGCTATTTCATTGCCCTCCCCTACTTCTTAAACCAAAGTTTATGTGTTACCCCCCCAGACTTACAACAGGGTAAATACGGTAAAAAAGAGTTACATTTACAAACAGTTTTTAGTGTCAATTGTTCATGTAGAACAAAATTTGTTTTATCATCTTTTTAAATTCTAGTTGAATTTCAAATTGGAAATGGCATATATGCCAGATCTGACGGTGTGCGGCAATATCTAACGGATTTTCACCTCCGATAAAGTCTCGAGGGGGGGGCCATGAATTTACGGAAAGTCCTCAAACCCTCACATTTTTATACGCCCGTCGAAGACAGGGACGTATTATGTTATCACGCGGTCGGGCGGGCGGGCGAACGATGTCCGCTCGATATCTCGAGTAATTATTAACGGATTAACTTCAAACTTCACAACAAGGTTAATTACCATGAAACCTTGGACAAGTTCGATAACCGCCATTATCCGACTATAATTTGTGGAGTTATGCCCCTTTATGGACTTGCCGAAACTGTCCGTTCGATATTTTGAGTAATTATTAACGGATTAACTTCAAACTTCACAACAAGGTTAATTGCCTTGAAAGCTCGGACAAGCTCGATAACCGCCATTATCCGACCATAATTTGTGGAGTTATTTCCCTTGGTTTCATTAATGCGATGCATGCGTTCCATGATGTTGTATTGCACTCATTGATCTACCAGTTATGTTGAATGATTTCTCTTTTAATATCAATTACTCACAAATACTTCATATATTTCAATCATACAAACAACTGCTCATTCAATGTGTGACGGGCGTATTATATACCGCTCGCG
>NW_018408091.1:298317-339861 GCF_002113885.1 Mizuhopecten yessoensis
GATAACCGCCATTATCCGACCATAATTTGTGGAGTTATGCCCCTTTATGGATTTGCCGAAACAGTGTCCGCTCGATATCTCGAGTAATTATTAACAGATTAACTTCAAACTTCACAGCAAGGTTAGTAACCATGAAACCTCGGACAAGTTAGATAGCCGCCATTATCCGACCGTAATTACTAGAGTTATTACCCTTGGTTTCATTAATGCGATGCATTCGTTCCATGATGTTGTATTGCACTCATTGGTCTACCAGTTATGTTGAATGATTTCTCTTTTAATATCAATAACTCACAAATACTTCATATATTTCAATCATACAAACAACTGCTCTTTCAATATGTGACGGGCGTATTATATACCGCTCGCGGTAACCTTGTTTAATGATCGATCGATGAACCATTGTCCTGTTGTTGTTTACTCGAAGTCTTATGACATTCCACAATGTTTTCAGTGATAAATCACGAGAGCTCTCGGGTAGTGGTCATGTGATTGGTCATGTGATCTAAGCGCTCTTCGATAACTTCCGGAAAATTTAGCTGGTTGAAATGGCCGGGTTGAGAATTTTGAGTTGATTTCGGTGTGTCTTTTACAATCTATTTGGACAATTAAAATAAATTCATATTATAGATTTAGTGTGACCCTTTCTTATTGTTGCCATAAATTTCCATGATACTACAGAACGCCTGACAAGCATCAAAATTTCCCGTGAAGTTGATACCTCACACTGTCAGTAGAATTAGCACGAAACATGTTTTCTGTCATGTTTGTAAGGTTAGTTCATTGCTAGAAACTTTGATGAATACGATTTCCGGCTTAGTGTTTCTTTACAAATATAATTTCACTACGAAAGTAAAGAGAACGACCGGTAAACATATAAGGGGCATCCGATGTCATGAAGAAGATGGGAAAAGTCTTTGTTCTGAATGCTGAAATATGTAATTTAAAAGTTCAAATGCTGAACACAGTTTTCTTCACTTTCACAGCTGATTATTTCTGTCCCCTTGTTAAATGCGTGTTTCAAGATTCTATTACATTATCAAGAAGTTTAAATGTAAATGAACATAGACAACTATTATCCTTAGTTTTACAAACCCATCCAAATCAACAGTTCAAAGTTTAAACTGAACATCAGAAGTACTGTGGCTGCTGTGAAAAGTGGCCTGACAGTACGTCCAACTAAATTTCGAAATTTAAAGTAAAATCTGCTTCTTCAGTATATCGCAACTATGTGATATTTTGTTTTGTAAACTTTGTGCTATTAAATATATATAATCATATTCAATATATACACAAAAAACCTGCCAAAGTCAAAACAAAGTTCCTTACTTAAAGATTTTGTGCTCTGTTTCATTAATTTAGTTGAGTAAGATAGACTTTTTGCCATGAAAAATGCCGCGAATAAAACCGCCCTTATTTTAACCTCAATTCCATTAAAATGATTGTAAAACTCACAGATTGGTCTCCAAGAATTCTGGCATGTATGAAATGGATATAATTGCAACAATGAACTAGAGGATATTTATTGTCTAATTAATGAAAAGGGAAACAGCTCATCCTCATGTGTATTCAAGGAGCCGTAAGTCTGAAATTTGAAGTCAGCAGAACTCTTGATTCCATCAGTGTGTAATATTGTGATTCAGTGAAGATCGTGTGCTCTGTCATCCTTGTCAAGTTTTCTGTCATATGTGTAGTGAAGTAGACCGCTGGTGTCGAGAAAAACATGTAACATGGCTGTCGTTTTATCAACCAAATCAGTGAATCCTAATAGACATTGATTTATTGTACCTTCCAATAAAGCTCACTTCGAACAAAGCTCACTTCAAACAAAGCTCACTTCCAATAAAGCTCACTTCCAACAAAGCTCACTTCCAACAAAGCTCACTTCAAACAAAGCTCACTTCAAACAAAGCTCACTTCCAATAAAGCTCACTTCAAACAAAGCTCACGTCAAACAAAGCTCACTTCAAACAAAGCTCACTTCCAATAAAGCTCACTTCAAACAAAGCTCACTTCCAATAAAGCTCTCTTCAAACAAAGCTCACTTTCAAAATGACCCTCTGTTGAATTTTGAAGGGCAATTGTGGGAAAGATCATATCTAGTGACCTTTTTTAATTAACATGATAAAATCTTAATCTAGAAAACTAACTTCAAAAATGGTCTTTCTTGAGTTTTAAAGTGAAATGATGAGAAAACTGTCTATTGAAAATTGGCAAGGTGGTACCTAATGTTTTTTAAGAAATCAGTAGGAAAAGATGACCTTAACAACATCGTGCCCAGGGTTTACCGGCTTTAATAAAAATTACGTTAACTAGTTTCAAAACATTAACACATCAGAACCATTGGTAATTTTGATTAAAGCCGTTTTACCAAGCCGGACTCGTGTATTCCTTGTGGAATTCGTCTCCTGGGTAACACAGAACTTCACTGAACAAAAACATGGACGTTTGATCTCCCATGCCACTTCCCGTTTTGTTTTCAAGAAAGCTTGCTTTCAAAATAGTTTTTGTTGAGGTTTTGGAGAACAATTCTTAGAAAGGTCGTGTCTGTTGAAATATCTACGAGGAATCTTGATTTCAAAATTTTCTCTGTTCAGTATGAAGGACAATTCAGAAAAAGTGTATTGGTATTGAATAAAGATTTGATCACATTTAATGGTTTTAGACATTTTATTCGGTCCGTGCATGCTATTGGACTTGCTGCCTCTTCTGCTGTTAAGCTTTGATAGAAAAAAAAGCAGGACAAGAACCATCAGTGATACTCTAAAAGTGGAAGTTTTGAAAGTAGAAATGTTTGCATTTTGACTCTTTAAATTGATTGCAGTGTGGAAAATTTTGTTTTGTAAACATCATTAGTATATAATTTTGGCAGTAGCTAGAATCCCCCTTAAACAAGTATTTTCAAGCAAGGATAACCATTAGCGATATTTCAAGAAAAGAATTTTTAAAGAGATTTCATTGTAAACAGCATTAGCATTATTGATACATAATTCTGCAATGGTTCTTGATAGAAAATGATATTTTAGGATTCTTTTCATTTTAAAGATCTTTTGCCTTGCAGAAAACTTAAGTATATTGGTATGTAATTTTCAGCATTGGCTGTTATGAACGCTTCAGTCGAAACTTGGTTAGGATATTTTGAATTTGAAATTGAAAACCAGATCTCAGTACACATGATATCTGAAAAGGAATAAGGAAAATTATTTTACAAGAAGAAAAAATCTATACACAATTCACTATTTTATTTGCAGTGATTTTCAAGGTAATTTTTGCACATTGCAGCTTTTTATCCCTGAGAAAAAATGATGCAGGTGTCTAAGTAAGCCATACTGCTATTCTTTTATAATATCAGGTAACATTTGTGAAGTACAAGTGTGCATGGTTGCATTTATTATTAGCCGTGGGTGGTAACATCTGATATAAGTCAATAAATTTGTCATACTGCCATTTATGTCTGATCATATCAGAACATATGAACTGTTGTTTTTGAAAGTGGAATTGCTTCCATACAAGAGTACCTCTGCCTTGTTGGGAGTAGCAACATATCTAAGCTAAGACTGTTTAAGCAACCGTTTGGTTTATGGGCCTATTTAGACAGTGAGTAACATGCTAAATAATTCTGATCAGTGTCTTTTAAAAGCTTGAATTTGTCAGTGGAAATTATCTGATAATTTGTCAGATAAAACACTTTAGAGACTATTGTTTAAAGTTACAGCAAAAAAACTATTGGCTCTGGAGTATTCTCATATGACCCTGGCTGTTGCGAGGATGTTAAATCCAAAACAAACGAAATGTAGACATCACTAAAAACACTTGATACAGTATTATGGATTTGAATTACTGATGCATTATTATTTATTTAACCACCATGCCACAATGGTTCCTAACTTCATCTTGGATAGGGGGCCATCTCCATATGAGAGTTTGTAAAAAGACAAACGTGTTTTTGCATGTACTGCCCATTTTGTTTTAATTCAGTGTTTTTGTTACATTAGCGGGCTAGCTCATCGCCACGCCCCCTAACCCATAAAAGGCGATTGCCACATCCGGGTTCATAGATCAGAGGTCAAAGCTCATTGGTCAGTTTAACTTGGCAGCTAAACATTTAGAAGATTTTTTTTTCAGAAGATCACGTTCTTTATTTATACAGTCGCAGCAATTTATTTGAATTTTCAACATCTTGTGCTTGTTGGTTTGTCGTTTATGCATCAGTTTGCTTAACAACGACTGGTTGGTGATTTTGATCGAACTTTTTGTTATCTCTGCGAAGAAATTTTGATCGGTGAAGCTTCCCATACATCAAAACTGTGAGCCAGCAGTATATTGTCATTTTGGCGGATGGTTTTTTCTTCCGCTCACCTTTGCTTATATTTTATAGACATTTTAATTTGTTTGAAGAAATAATTGGATTTTTTCGAAATCATGTGTTACTCAGATCAAGAATTAGTAAAAGAAGTTTTTATCAAAATTTTTCAGAATATGAATAAAAAATTGCGGCCACTTCCTAAAAGGTGAGCCAATTTTTCGCCAATCACAAATGTTTTGGTGTTATTTTGTTGGAGAATTGATGAGACATGAAGCAAACAGAGCTTCACAGCATGGAGATAGTTTTAATCACTTGACAGATACATATTTAGGTTTTGTAGTAAAAGCAAAAATACTATTTGTGCAACAAAATAATTCTGAACTTCATTGAAAAGTACAATACACTATTTGTACAATACATATATATTTGTACAATAAACTGGCTCTAAAATATATATAGCTTCAATATCAGATTTTGTTAGGGCTGACTCAATATACAATTTTACAGCACAATAGTTCTGATCATCTTTGGCAGGGGGTTATCTCAAAATACATAATCTGTATGAAACGATGGTTCCTAACTTCACTGCAGTGTTAGCGTGAAGATGGATTTTACGGGTAATTACATTGTGTGTCTCCATCCTAGCTTCTTAGCCACAGGGAGGATTGATGTTCAGCACCCGTCAAATTAGCGAAGAAAGGAATTGCATGTTACCAAACTCATGATTGAGATGCTGTCATCTTTAATTTAAATCTCGTCATTTGTATCGCTAGTTTTCATTTGGAACTTATTTCCTCAGGAATGAGAAAACGATGATAAGCTTACGCTTTATCAGGCAGTTGTTCAGTTTAGACTTTATCGTAGAATTGTACTTTTAGATTGGACTGATTTCGTCATAACGTAATACCAAAAAGCAATTATTGAATGTAGATTTGCCCGCCTTGACGATCAATACCAACATCAGTTTAGATTCAGTAGTACTAGAACCATGTTCTTAAAACATTCATATATATCAGACATCCTCTACAGTTCTAGGGCTTTAACTATTTACAATCGGCTTTCTGGTGTAATTTGTTTTGTATTTGACACGTTTTCAAATTAAAGCTGATATATTTGTATAGATTTCTCTTAATGTCACACTGCTTAATTTCATGTTTCTGATAATGTAATATTTTCTGATAACATCTAATTTCTCTCATTACATTGTGTGTAGTCTAGTTTTACAAATATCGTACCTGTCGTGGTCTGTAACAGGAGAGGAAAAAGCATCAGAGACAGACTGTGATTCGAACGGGCACTTGTAACTTCTCGGTGGACTTTCTAACCACTTACTCATGAGCTTTCTGGTCACAGGCAGTCTCGAAGCTAGTCTTTGGTACACATGTACCTTCAAAAGTGCATTGTATATGGGGGAACAGAGTCCATCTTCATGGTAGTTTAAAAGATATAATTTTGGGAAAAAGCAAAGGTATATTAGCTCAGGAAAATAGGGAAGATTTATTATTTTAATACAATAAAATTTCAGTACTAAATAAACCCAATAAATTATTTCTCTTTATTCATAAAAGTAAAAATATTGTTATTTTCTCTCCAATATGAGAGAATAAGAAGCACATTTTGATAATGTGATCCTGTATATTGTCTTTTAGAACGACTACATGCCTGATGTTATTATGTTTGTGAAATTTCATGTTTAAATTCAATCAGAAGTGTTACTGTAGTATAGTGAATACCAAAGGGAACTAATTATAGTTTCATTTAATTTCATTTTGATATTTTTTGTTGCTTTCAATGGTGATGTATTTGAATTAAAAAAAAACATCTGCAGCAATGCTAAAAAAAAACTTCTTTGATCATAAATCAGTCTGAACAGCTTCACCTGACCAATGCAATACTTCACCAAGATGATAAATGGTAAAAATTCTGGTAAAATCTAATCGTTTTGACGTCCGCTTTGTTGTGCTGTAATGGAAGACTATCAATGCCGCATTTGCACCAGTTGATTTTGAAACTATTGATTTAAATTAAAGCTTAAGGGAAATGTCAGCTATTATGTAACGATCATGCATGGCTCCTCTGCAGTTGGAACGTGCAAAATAATTATACCGAAGTTAAATTAGTAATATTCTATTCATTTGTCTGCTGTTGAGTGAGTTACTTTTTTTAGTAAATGAAATCTGTCTATTTCTCCAGTTCCTGAAAGTTGTCAGATGAAATATGTTTACATTGCAGGAATATTTGTTACCTCTTCCAAAGTTTTTAAAGCATGTCAGGAAATATTGAGAGATATTGTTGTAAGATAGCATGTTATTTAAAGTGGAGTGACGAGAATTCAATTTAATTTCTTCGAGTTTCATTTTCTGCGTGTGATTGTCAATAATGAGTTCGTTTTTTGCTCAGCAGTAAAATTCCAGAAATGTTGGTTCAAGTACACTAGTCAAGATGCATTACATGTGCAATAACAGCCTCTCTTAAACCATCATATTAGAATCAACTTGACAAATTAAAAAAATTGCTAAGACAACAGAAACTGTTAAGTGACCTTCACCGTGTGTTATGCAATGACCTTGCCATTGTACTTGTACAATGTTGATCATATGCCCTTCCTCACAAAAACAATGATAGAATTTCACGTGCCAATAAAACACAAATGGAAACAGTTGTAAACAACACCTTTTTGCTAAATGATGACATATAAACGTTTAACATTGTAAGTTATGGCAAAATGTATGCAGTTGTCGGCATTCCAATTGCAGACAGATAAATGGGAATACCAGTTTCAATAAGAAAGGTAGGCAACTCTGTGATAGAGAATTAACTCGTTATAGGATGTCATCACTCCAGGTTGTTTTTAACATCGGGGCCTGGGAATGCCTTAACCCTGTCACCCCAATGTAACTTAAGTAGACTCTACCATGCATTGATCTGGATGAGTCCATTATGGTCTACAGTGGTGAAAGGGTTAACCATGTTACTGCTGGTCTTCAGATTTAGGGCCTGGGAAAGCCTTAACCATGTTACTGCTGGTCTTCAGCTTTAGGGCCTGGGAATGCCTTAACCATGGTACTGCTGGTCTTCAGCTTTAGGGCCTGGGAGTGCCTTAACCATGGTACTGCTGGTATTCAGCTTTAGTTTTGTTGCGGTGTCATTTTCAAATTTACATATTTGTTCCTTTTGATTTTTAAATGATCTATTTGTAAATTTGACAAATGCATGATTAAGAGAGATGAAGTAAGTAAGTTGTGTGTAAAATTGATTTCCATGTAGTTAAAGTAAGATGTTATTTAATCCTAAACAGTGTAACTGAATGTTTTTAAATAATGCTTTTAAACTATCTGTATGTGCATATACATAAAAAATGGCTGGTACCAGAGTTTTAAAAGCATATAAGTCCTCCAATAAACATATATCTCTTTGCAGAGCTAGATGTCATTTAATCTTAAACAGAATGCCTTAATGTTTTTTTTCAAACTAATGATTTCAGACTATCTGTATTTACATATTATGAAATGGTGGTCACCAGAATTAAAAAGCATTGCCCGATATATACATTTATTTGATCTCTTTGCCAAAAGTGGAGTCAATTCTTGCCGAGGTTAACCGCATGGCAATACCTTGTATGGCCTATGTGTATCTTACTTGGGTATTTATATATTGCTCTTCCTGTAGTCACCATTGTTCAACAGGTTTTCTGCGTATCAAACTGTGAAATGTATAACAGCAGCCATTGTTCCTGTTGGCACGTTCTGGGTACATTTGCACATATAAAATCTTGTGCAATTGTTGTCGAACAAGACGGCAGATATTTTTAGGAGTTTGTATTGACAGATGTCAATTGATCAGACACCCCCCTTATGTGAGGTCATGTCTGGGGTTCAAGTTTACTTAGAGACTGTAATACAGTAACACAGATAGAAATGAATGACAGATCAGTATGACAACATAGGACAACTATTTCAATTTTATAAACACATTTGAAAAGTCTCCGGCATATTCTATGGTGTGACAGCTAGGATCGGGTATTATGTGACCTGCTCGCAATGGAAATTAACCTTGACTTTTAACCGCTAAGCAAGTTTCCTTCAAAAGCTGAAAAATAATGTTTGCGAATGAAAAGAACTCCAGCTGATACAAATTACAACTGAATTGTATAGTGCCCACCCTTGAGAGTCATTCCTCTGTATAGAAAAGTTCAGTTTATTTAAATGTAACTTTAGTTCACTTGTTGATACCAAAACAGTCTCACGTAAGGAGTTAACAGAATAAAGTTTTACCGTAAATGTTGTTCTAGAATGTTAGGGCATCACCTTGTCCATGTCTGATCATTTGCATCTTAAACAATTAAGGCACTCCCCGATTATTCCAAGCTCATGTGTACAAATTGTTATGAGCCTATGCTTGGAAGAAAGCTTATGAAGGACAGGTGTTCCTCCTGGAGGCAAAGACAGCGATGTTCTCAGTATTCGTCTTCACAGCAATTATAAGGAAACATGTCCAGCACTAGCTATATGGACCACTGAGCTCGTAAAGTTTTAACTTATTTTACAAGCCCATTTGACCTTAATTTATCAATCTTGATCTTAATACACTATTGAAACATATTGTTAAAGCTTCAGCTTAATGGGAAACTGAGCTTGAAGAGACTTTAACTAATTTTACCGGCTGGTTTGACCTTTATTTATCAAACATGCTGTGTTGAAATGATTGGGAGGGGGCTCATAATGACTTCATTGGTCTAGACACTTAAACAGCTCCATTAGGAGCAGCACCTTGCCTGAGGGTGGGTCCTCTATCGCTGTGCCTGATGCTTGGTCCTTTATCAGAAGTCTGATGGGATATATCACAGCTCCCTGCAACGACAGTCTGATCAAACCATCATCTGGCACCAACGATTAGCCCAGGGTGACCATCAGTTGATGGAGTTCGGGGCCTGCAATGATAGGTACCACTATTTGGGTTTTGTTTGATAAACATTTCTCCCAAGACCTGCTTTGGCTGTAAATGTAAGATTCTTCTGTTTACAAAATCAATACCAGTATATTCAGCTGAGTTCCGGAGCTAGAAGTATCTGCCATTCGAACGTCTGCGGAACATGTCTCCATTGCTTTAGTTAGTACAAACATTTGCTGTTGAATACTCTCTAAGTGATCATGCACTCTCTCTCCTTCTGTTTTTGCCCCTGCTACGTAGCGGCATTAAGTGTTTGCATTTTCTGTCAGTCTATTTATCCGCCTGAATATCTGTACAACATCTTGGATAGACTTTGCATTTATTTGCTTCATTATTCTTACACAAGAATTCCAAACAGCCAACATTTGTGGACTCATTTTTTAAGACTCCTACATTAGGATATAAAATTCAGGTCACTGTGACCTACACAAAAATTTGAAGACTTTTACTTCAGGATATCAAAATTAATGTAGGTCACTGTGACCTACAATTTTCTGCTTCACTGACTTTACTTAGAATTTATTTTTAGCTCCGTTTGTTTGGTTAGACTATGTTATTAGAGCAATATTCATCACGTGGGAGCAGGGGCATTTGTATGTTTCACAGATATTTTCTAGTCAAGGGTTGTTATGTGTGAGTTTAGAGATTGTTTATCTCGGCGCCCCATATTTGTAGTTTGTTGAGATATTTCTGGGGAATACTTATTTGTGAAGATTGCCTGGAGGCAGTGTCTAATGTAGGAATAGTAACTGATATAGTTAAAGGCACATGCTTTAACAAAATACATAATTTCTCGAAATCATGTTCCAGTGCGCATGCTGTCTTACTTGGATTTGCATCTCATTTCGAAAGAGTGCCACACAATATGACAATTTTTTATAATTTTGCTCTGGATTAAAACTTAAATCTAAGACAAGACCACAGCTAGCATAAAACCTTTACTCTAACGCAAACCACAGCTAGCACAACACCTTAATTATAACACAAACCACAGGTATGATTTGTATGGTACCATCCTAAATTCTATTAAAAACCACAAGAATGATGTGAAAGGTAGCATAACACCTGAACTGTAACACAAATCACAGGTACAATGTGTGAGATAGCATATATCCTTAGCTTTTAACACAAATTCACAGGTATTATTTTTACGGGATATAGTTCTAATTCAAATCACGGAAATAAAGTGAAAGGGAGATAACTCTTACACAATTCACAGGTATAATGTTTAAGGTAACACATAACCTTAACTCAGAATTCAAATGTGCAAAGTTTGAGGTGGGAATCTTTAACACAGTTCATTTGAATATGTAAGGTAGCGTCTAACCTTAAAACTTATTCAGGTAGTGGTGTTTTATTTGTAGATACACATTTTCATGGATGACAGATATAGTATTTGCATTGAAATGTGGTGACCTAAAACTTATTAAAGAACTCCTGGGACTTCTGTATAATACTGACTATGTTCTCAGGGTTATCTATACAATGGTGGTCCGAATCAAGGAGGGCAATATTGAGTTTGCAGATTAAACATCTGAACCACAACTTGTCAATATTTACTTGAGACTATTCATCAAAACCTCTCACCATAAAATATCTTATTTTAGAATTTAAAATTATCTTCAGTTAAATAAAAATAAGCTGTTTAACTGTCATGATCGATTGTAAATAAAATTTTGTGACCACATATAAAGAACTGACAGGTAATTGTGAGGGCAGATAAATTCATTAAGGATCCCTGTCCCACTGAACTGAAGTTTTTTCGTATATACAGTAACTTACCTTTAACTTTTGTTTGGATATAATTGTTTGGTTTACTTGTGTTTTACGTCCTATAAGCAGCTATGGTTATTTAAGGACGTGCCAGGTTTTCGTGGTGAAGGAAAGCCGGAGTTCCCGGAGAGAAACCACCGACCTACGATCAGTACCTGGCGATTACCCCACGTAGGTAACCACTTGGCAACTGCGGACCTTTATATCTGATATAACTGTAGCACAGAGTTGGGGCAGAACACATCCGTTGACCAGATATCTCAATTGGTTAGAGCGATGTAGTATAACAATCTTAAGTCCAGTGTTCGAACCCCTGTCTAGCCCCGCTGAAGTTTTTTATATTTTGTTTATTTTTTTATTTTTTTTATTTTTTTTTTTGAATAATTTATCAAATGACAACAGCTAATTAGTGAAAGTATTTTGATGAATCTTCCTCAACATGTGAATAATTACTTGTATATATACCTCACAGTTATGTTAGAACTGTTCCTTGCTATAAAAACCAAGTTTAGGTGTTGAAGGATTGCTGGGCATCAATGGTATTCATACTTTCTAACTTTTTTTTGAAAAAACTTTAGGGTCCAGCCCCCCTGGCCCCAGGGGTTCGACCCCTGGGGCCAGGGGGGCTGGGCCCTAAAGGGGATATAGTTTACATGTACTCTAAATGATTTTTTTTATAAAATAAACGTGTCTTTATACATCCAAGGGGGGGGGGAATATTCCTTTTAAATGGTGTCTTTTAAGTTGTTCTTTCAGATGAAATGGTCAGGTCTTAGAAAATAGAAATAGTTTCAGAAATTCAGTGGTTGACATTTGGCCAAAAATCATGAGTCTCCTTCCAATTCAATTAATTTCATTAGCTCACCTGCCCGAAGGGCTAGTGAGCTTATGCTGTGAAGCAGCGCCGTCATCCGTCGTTGTCGTCCATCGTCCGTCGTCAACTTTTTCTTTAAAACCTATCTCCTCCTAAACCCCAAAAAGAATTTCAACCAAATTTTGTCTGAAGCATCACTAAGGGAGGGCAATCATTTCTTTAATAAATGTGGTTGGTTCGACCCCTGGGGCCAGGGGGGCTGGACCCTAAAGGGGAACTTAGCTAAATTTGCTTTAAAATGCATCTCCTACTTAACACCGGAGAGGATTTCAACCAAATGTAGTCTGAAGCATCACTAGGGGAGGGTTATCATTTCTTAAATAAATGAGGTCGGTTCGACCCCTGGGGCCAGGGGGGCTGGGCCCTAAAGGGGAACTTAGCTAAATTTGCTTTAAAATGCATCTCCTACTTAACGCCAGAGAGGATTTCAACCAAATTTAGTCTGAAGCATCACTAGGAGAGGGCAAGCATTTCTTAAATAAATGAGGTTGGTTTGACCTCTGAGGCCAGGGGGGCGGGGCCCTGAAAGGGAACTTAGCTAAATTTGCTTTAAAACGCATCTCCTCCTAAACACCAGAGAGGATTTCAACCAAATTTAGTCTGAAGCATCACTAGGGGAGGGCAAGCATTTCTTAAATTAATGAGGTTGGTTTGACCCCTGTTAACGTTAGGCCTTGCCATCCATCAGTACGTAAATATGTTAATACATATTACATGATAAACAATGGCACGACAGTGCAAAGTGGAGAGTGTTATTCTTACATGTGTATCTAATTAAATTCTCAATTTATTTGCTTCCAAAATATATTTAGCAAGTTGACACAGTTCCTTGGTGTTGTTGACACACAATAATTGTATACATTTTAAACATAGGTGTTTTTTTCCAGTAATATTTCTTAGTTCTCATTTTGGGTGATTGTAAATATTTGCTTGATTTTGTCTGTAAGAACTCAGTTGTGATTAAAACGTCTCTTCTTTGACGACAGAAACATATTTCAACAGATATGAGGTTATTTTCTTCTGAAACTGTTGCTCAATGTGTATTAGCTCTTATACAAACAGAGCGGCTAATATTTCAATGCATCACTGTATAAATAATACAATGTTTTTCTTTACCTGGTTTTTGTACTTTTACTTGAAGTAGGTCTTGTCACACGTATTGTTGCCTTTTATTATAGCCGATAGTCTGAATCTATCTTTGGACGAAAAGGAACACAATTTGTCTATCATGATAAGTATTGACTCTTTATATCATTGCAGATGACTTACAAACCTCATTGACACTCCTATGGGAAGTGATAGAACTTATAATGGTTTCTCTAGGGTTCTGTGGCCACAAGGAGCTTGTCCCTCCAAGAATTGTTAGCTTAACAATTTGTTAACAGCAATTTTGAAATTTTGATTTTTGAAAAATATCTGTAAATTTTCACACATTATTTCCCTTTTTGTTGGTAGGTTATTATTTTACACCCCCATCAAAAAAACTATCATGCAAAGTTAATTTTGAATTTTGATATTTTAAAATTTATTCAAGGTTAAAACGTTTGTGTTAGATTTTTGTCAAGCTAACAATGCTTTGAAGATATTGGCAGCAGGTACCAGTGTTTAACATGTAATTTGATATCTATTTACATCTACTTACCGGTACACAAGTTTTATATATATATATATATATCGTTCTGAGCTATACATGTCAACTCAACAGGTATCGTAATGCGCCAGAAAGAAAAACAAACATTCGAAAGAAACCTTTGAATTTGATATATACTTGTACATAAATAATTCTACTTCTTTACATGCTCATTTATTTACATTGGAACTGCTCAGACATTTTTTTCTAACTTGAAGGTCAAACTTTCTGTCAGAAATGAATAAAGAGCTTGATATAGATGGATTTTATGCCATTTCAGATATTGTATAACCTACTCTTCTGTGTGGAAGTAATTTTGATGTGATAATTTGAGGCACCTAAGTAAGATGAAATGTGAACGTGTTGTGTCAGTTTACAAACAGTGCCAAGGTTATTTTCCAACTTTCAAAAGAAAACCTTGACATGTAAATTCTTCTGGATTAGCAAATGTAAGGAAACATATGATATCAGATATACAGGAGAACAAAGTTATTACCTAATACTTGTAAATGAATATATACCAGTTAATGAACTTTATGTTTAAGGTCTCCCCATTCTTCGTAACACACATGTTTTTCTTGTCATATTTTTGTGTCGTCATTTCCACATTGCATACTAGGCATTAAAATACTGTAGTGTAAATTATAGTAACACCGGATAAACAATAGTGCATGTGTGTTACTGTGATATGTCAACACCCTATGTCGAGACTTTATTGGGAAATGTGTAATATCACACGTACTTCAGAAATAAAGATTCCGATACAAAGACATAAACTGACTCACGGGAAGACACTGACATGAAACCAGATGACTTCAAAAAGGTCACTGTGAAAAGATTCATGTAGCACAACCAAAAACATTTTCTCTGTGACGTTTCGATGACTAGTACGATATGTACTCTGTGACCTTCATTAGACAAACGACCAGTGAAGTGTATGTACACAAAGGTGTAAAATGTATAAGAGTTGTCCACAAAACGATGTCAATTTCACCCTGTAAGCGTATATGTACAATAAGTTGTTATATCTACCGAAATGACTCGATCAGCTACCCTTTGTTTAATACTTGGTCATAGAAGTGCGAGTCCATGGGCCCCTTCATCTCGATTTAGATCTGACCCACTGCGGCGTATCCAGATGGCTTCCTTCATTTGTCTGTCTTTCGACAACTTATTCTTTTGAACAACTTCTTCTTTAGAACCATATATGGGTATGTTCATGAGTTTTTATACAACATGCACAGAAATTACAGAAGATACCGTTTCAATACATATAAACATGGTCAAACATGTTGAGCATAGTCTATCCACAGCTCAGTCGATCAACATGTTTAGTTTATGCACTAGTGTTTGACGATCAAACACTGGTCGGGGTGGCGGAGAGGTTAAGACGTCTTACCGTCTACGATGACAAAAATACTAGCTAGCCCACCACCACTTGGTTGCTGGTTCGATGTCTGCGTGGGGTGGTTGCCATATACATGCTGTGTGGTGGTTTGTTTTCCCCGAGTGTCACCAAAAGCTAGCTGGCACGTCCTTAAATGAACATGGCTGATAATAGGACGAGAAGCACAAAACAAACAAACCAAACTATCAGACTAAATGAAAAACAAGTTGCTCAAGAGCTGTATAGTCATTTGAAGAATGATTGAGCATTGTTGTCCTATGATTTATAATAATAACAACTACTCACCGGGAGGCTGAATGATAACTACTCACCGGGAGGCTGAATGATAACTACTCACCGGGAGGCTGAATGATGACCATTGTTGTCCTATGATTTATAATAATAACAACTACTCACCGGGAGGCTGAAGGATGACCATCGTGCCAGTGGATCATCTTGGTTATCAATTTTGATTTTCAATCATAATAGTGAAAAAAAGGACATGTATTGGACCCATCATACATTGTCGGCATTCAAGTTAGTATATGTATAATTCATAAAATATATGAAGTGTACGCCATTAGAATTGTTGTGTGACGTTCAAGGACAATCTAATGGTTCCAGTAATGGCCGATGTTGTTGGACAGTTGACCACAGATAATTTGTTTAAAAGATATGCTACTTGTTGAAATTGATTTGTGTTATGTTTGGAAAAGATATCTCAGAAAAGATTTGTGCATTAGTTTGGTCAAATATTGAAAGAGATTCAAAGATTCATGGCATGTTTTTATCAAATATTTGTGTCAATGTTTAGGTCACAGGTTCACATGGAGGATGTTATCTGTAACCGTTCCCAGACTTGTTCTTGTTGATGTAAAAATATGCAACATATGGTTGATTAACAGGCTACAGGGTACAGGCTACAGGGTACAGCATACAGCATATAGCCTACAGGGTACAGGCTACAGACTACAGGGTACAGCCTACATGCTACAGGCTACAGGGTACAGCCTACAGGCTACAGGGTACAGCCTACAGGGTACAGGGTACAGCCTACAGGGTACAGGGTACAGCCTACAGAGTACAGCCTACAGGCTACAGGCTACAGGGTACAGCCTACAGGCTACAGGGTACAGCCTACAGGGTACAGGGTACAGCCTCCAGAGTACAGCCTACAGGCTACAGGCTACAGGGTACAGCCTACAGCCTACAGGCTACAGCATACAGGCTACAGGCTACAGCCTACAGGCTACTAGGCTACAGAACATGTTGTTTGTGTCGTTACATTGAATGCCCTGGATCTGGTAATTATTATTTGCATTGAAACAGAAATATACCCTGTTCTTCTTCAGGGTTTAGTGCCTTTATATTTGAACCTGCATGTATTTAATGCTAATTTAAGAGAAGTTCTGTAAAAATCATGAAATCTGCTCCATTATAATAGCTACATAATGTATGTAATTATTTTATAAAAGGATAAATACAGAAGTCTGCCTACTCTTTTTGTAACAGCTGTCACCAAATACATGTAACATATACAAATGTATATACTATCGGTACATTGTTGATGGGTGTATTATTGATAATTAGTGGTCCTATAATTGTTGTCTTGGCTGATAATCAGCTGGACAAGGAAAGTTGAGAAGATTGTGACGCAAAAGAGTTCAATATGTTTTAGAATTGCGATGAATAGGATAGGTATAAGAGTACTTCATTGATAGACAACAGATGACGAAATGATACAGTTACAATGGTTTGTCATCCTAATCTCCTCGTAATATCTCTCTAGTTCATTTAAAATTTCATTCAGGATAAACCTACCTCACTGTATCATACATCTGCTTTGTGAAAGATTTGCTGACTAATTAGAAACTGTGGCTCTTCAAAGAATGTTTAGGTCAAAATGTTACTACATGGTCTGCAAATTTTTAAAATGCAAATCTGAAAAAGTTCAGATGACGCTTTTAAACCCCTTTACCTTTAATACTTAACTAATGATTCATCATCTGAGTGTACTGATTATGCTCTGGTATGTCTGAATTATCTGATGATTAAATTAAAAGATTTTAAAGGGCAATAACTTTTAACACAGATGGCAGGTATAATGTGTAAGGTAGCATATATCCTTAATTAAAAAAAGACAAGTATAATGTGTTAAGTAGCATATAGCCTTAACTCTGACACACATTGCTAAGTATAGTGTGTAAGGTAGCATATCTCCTTAATTAAAAAAAAATGACAGGTGTAATGTGTAAGGTAGCATATATATCCTTAACTCTAACTAAAATAACAGGTATAATGTGTAAGGTAGCATGTAGCCTTAACTCTAACTAAATTAACAGGTATAATTTGTAAGGTAGCATGTACCCTTAACTAATTCAAATCTCAGGTATATGTATAATTGATATAGTACCATGAGTGAGTTTTCTCAGGATCTTGTGAACATCATATGACAACATTAAAACTGATTTAGAGGAATCCACTTATAATCAAAGCAATGACATGCCGCTGTTTCATTTTGGTTCCGTTATACCATATTTGATTTAATCATGGCACTTGCTCTAATAAGAATGTCCCCAGGGATTTCCAATTCTTAACAGAAAATGCCAGAATTTTTCTGTTCCAGATTTTATAATTTCTAGAAGTAATTCAGTTGATTTTGTGAATCAGACAATGGAATTTAAAAGGGTAATTGTATAATTATAAGAAAAAAAACATGTCTGTTTGGGAAAGGTTAAAATACAAGGTAGGATGTTTTTGGAAAAACATGTCTAAATCAGGGCGCCCAGCTAGTCACTGACCCATGACGGTGCCCTTATTACATTAAATACGATATTGAAATTGTCATTTCTGTGAATGAGTTTCAGAAGTTTGGTTCTTTTTGGAAAGCGATTGTTTTCAGATTCTTCAGATCTTGACAAAGATAATATTTCTTTTTCAAATGAAAGGAATGAAATTTCACTTGGTGATTTTCATGAGGTTTAATAATATGAACTAGCTTAAAGAAGTTTATATGGTTTTAGCTGTCACAAAAGGTCAATTAATCTTTCAAGGACTGGCTATTCAGTTCTATTGTGAGTGACCTTTCATACTTCAGTACAGGTACAGTATGTACTGGTATGACAAAGGTATATTCTACACACCTTTATTTATATCCTTAGAATTTCTCCTCCACAAGGAAATACTGCTTTCTAAGTCTTGTACACATTAATCTGTACCAAGGTTTTGTGATTTTTTATACAAATCAGTTTCTGAAATATGAAAACTGGTGACATTGATCCTTTGTTTACCAACATAAAAAAATCTACCCTGTCAGATTTTAGAAATAAACTTTCACTAGCTATAGGTACTGATCTACAGATGTTTTTGTCTTATTTTGATTTTCTCGGATCCTTGTTAAAATGTCAGCAAGCTGTTTCCTATTATAGGTGGCTCTGTACATTTATGAGCTAATCTTGTCAGCTGAGATATGCTAGCAGGATTAATTAAGCTTGAACAGTTACTTATGTTCCAGAGTGTATAATTACAAGGTATATAGGTACATCTCAGTTCATATGTACAACACTTGGCAGAGTTAAATCTCAACCCAGGCCATGATTGTAGTACTAGACTGGCACCCATCTCTAGAATATTGAATTAGTCTGAAAATTATCAATAAGGCTAATAATTTTGATCACTTGGATGTCTGACCATATATGTTTCAAACTAAGGGGAGATAAACTAGTAGAAAAATGCAAATGGAAAATTCTGTACGAAAACTTAGGGGTGGTTAGTCACTTGTCAGTCTATGTAGTACTACACTAGTTAAGAGAATCACACACAAAGTGCTTTGCCTAACAGTAATCTTGAATCTGAATGTATGTTACACTTGACTAGCCTGGGAGAGTATTGTATACAATCAGTAATTTGCCTGACAGAAATCTCTTTTCTGAGCGTATAGTACCGTACTACTCTTAGATAGTTACTCTCTTAAAGCTCTAAGGCAGGCAGAACTCCCGACTGTAAATACAGGACAATACTGGTTTAGGATAGTCCTGCACTTATACTGTATATATCCCGGGAAATTTTGGCTGCTATTTAATTTTCGCCTTTTCCCCCTCTGTAATGAAGGTATACAATATATAAATAGTAATTAAACGTGAAGGGGGAATTTAACGTTGGTCAAAAATGGATTTTACTGTTGGGTGAAAATTTGACTGGGTGAACATACGTCTTGCAGGAACCTCAATGCTGAACATACATCTAGTCTAGGAGAGTCCTGCAGATTTGGTACTTGATAGCAAGAATGTTAAACCTTGATTTTAGTTAGAGTACTAGTCTGTCGATCGCCTCAATGCTGAGAGTAATGTGGAGAATCCTGTCTTACTATACACCTAAAGAGGAAGTAGAATATTGAGCTATTACCTACAATTATAAATGGGAATGAGTGCTGTCAACCAGTCGGCCGTAGAGTATACCTCATCCCTCAGGTGTATGTAGTTCAGTCAGGTGTAAACCAGTTGTTACAACAAGATGTCAGGGATGTGACTGACATGGATATCACACTTTGGAATACAATGTCACGGACGGAACTCCGGTAATTAGGTAAGTAACAGACGTGTGGTTGATTCTACGGCAGCTGTAATACTGTTGGTATTTATGATTTGGTTACTTTCTGGATACAACTGATGATTTCAGACTACTTTGTGGAAGCTGAGAAATCTACCTGTGGTATTTACCTTGTGCCATCAAATCTTTCCATATGTACTTTGGTATCTCAAGTCTTAAACTTGGTGGCAGCAGATCTTTTCTTTCTATTGCATGCCTCTAGTTTGTGGCATTAAATATTTCAAATCTCTTTCTCTGTGACATCGTATGTCTATTCTGTGTGGCAGCATATCTCTACTCTGGCAGTAGATCTGTACCCTGTGGCATCAAATTTCTTCTCTATGTGGCACCACACCTCTCCCTGTGGCATCATATCTATTTATTGTGGCATATCTCTATTCTGTGTGGCATCATAAATTAACTCTGTGGCATCATATCTAATCCATTTTACATATCTACTCTGCATGACATGTCCACTTGGTGGCATCATAACTCTACTGTGGCATCATGTCTACTTCTTGTGGCCTGACATCTCTACTCTGTGTGGCAACAAGTGTACTCCTTGTGGCATCATATCTTTACTCTGTGGCATCATATCTGTACTTGTGGCATCATATCTTTACTCTGTGGCATCATATCTGTACTCTTTGTGGCATCATATCTCCTTTCTGTGGCATAATATCTGTACTTGTGGCATCATATCGGTACTTGTGGCATCATATCTCTTTTCTGTGGCATCATATATGTACTCTTGTGGCATCATATCTTTATTCTGTGGCATCATATCTTTACTCTGTGGCATCATATCTTTACTCTGTTATATCAGCGATTCAGTGGTAGACCTGGTATCTCTTTTTGTGGCATTAAGTATTCAAACTTACAACTCTGTGGCATCATATTTCTATTCTCTGCGGAATCCTACATCTTTAGCAGCAGTGTTTTTATTAGATTGATGGCCAGAGATGGATGGAACACCACCTGTCTGTCTACTCAGCTGTTGGTCCACTCGTAAGCTGACAAATATTACCATGCACCATCTATACATAGTGGTTATGACAGCAGGACATTCCAGCAAACCTTTGTTCTAGCATACATCAATATAGGCTGTTGATTATATGCACCATATTTATTCCCTGTATTAATGATATGAGAATTAGCTCCCACCTAGATGTAATCTTTATCAATCCAGCCCCATGTCCTGACTCCTTCACATAGTCTTGTGTATTCCTGTCCCCCTGGGATCCCCCTTTCACCACACAGACTATACTGTCCACTCCTCTAGGAGCCCCTCCTCTATACCATCTTATTCTTCTTCAGCTATTACATTCTCAATATGTCCTTGCCTCCTAGCATATGCAGTTTCTCTGTACTGTAGCTGCTTCTTAATCTTACATCTGTTTCAGTGCCTTTTAAACCATACAGACCCCTGTATTTCTTTCCTTGAAAGCCCTTCTTCCCCCACTTCAGCTCATAGCCTCTTGTCTTTTTCCATACTTCCCCTCATTTTCCAAATCCCTTTGTAGCCACCTTTTTCCCTTAGAGCAATCCTTTTCTTTTAAAGCCAGCCCTAGTCCATTTCCTGATAAAGCCATCTTTCCTAATCAATTAATTCCTCACAAATCTATACTTAATCTTTTCCCATAAATCCAACCACAATCCTTTCCCCATAAAACCATTCTCGATCCTTTCCCCATAAAACCATCCTCGATCCTTTCCCCATAAAACCATCCTCGATCCTTTCCCCATAAAACCATCCTCGATCCTTTCCCCATAAAACCATCCTCGATCCTTTCCCCATAAAACCATCCTCGATCCTTTCCCCATAAAACCATCCTCGATCCTTTCCCCATAAAACCATCCTCGATCCTTTCCCCATAAAACCATCCTCGATCCTTTCCCCATAAAACCATCCTCGATCCTTTCCCCATAAAACCATCCTCGATCCTTTCCCCATAAAACCATCCTCGATCCTTTCCCCATAAAACCATCCTCGATCCTTTCCCCATAAAACCATCCTCGATCCTTTCCCCATAAAACCATCCTCGATCCTTTTCCCATAAAACCATCCTCAATCCTTTTCCCCATAAAACCATCCCCGATCCTTTCCCATAAAACCATCCTCGATCCTTTCCCGTTAAAACCATCCTCAGTCCTTTCCCCATAAAACCATCCTCGATCCTTTTCCCATAAAACCATCCTCAATCCTTTCCTCATAAAACCATCCTCGATCCTTTCCCCATAAAACCATCCTCTATATTTAATCTTTTCCTCACAAACCTATATTTAATCTTTTTCCTCACAAACCTATATTTAATCTTTTCCTCATAAACCTATATTTAATCTTTTCCTCACAAACCTATCTCTAGTCTGTTCCTCACCAAGCCACCATTAGTCTTTTCTTTCTAAGACTCCAGCCTCCTTCCATCCTGACCATGTTCCTTATACATATTTTAGACAAACGTGTGCTCTAAATTGCTGATGTCAGGGAAAGTCTGTATAATGCTGTTAGTTTTCATCAAGACATTTATCACCGGTGATGATTAATGAACGCTCCACGAGAAATATGATTCACAAGCTTTGTATAATTTTTCTGAAAGAAAGAATGTATAGGAAACTTGAAAAAGGATTTTAAAACTACATAAACAATCTGAAACAAAATATTTTTATCTCTGAAACAAAATATTTTTATCCTCTTTACAAACTACTTGTAAATTTATTCATTACGTCTGTTGAATATTGCATGTTGGTGTAGGTCTGAAGATGCTGTGACAGCCACTGTATGAGATAGGGCATGTCACATAGTCCTCGTAGCTTATCAAACATGCATCAATTCTTATGGAAATGAGGAACAGCATTCAACAGGATGACTCATGTTCACCAGTTGTTGCTGAGTAAAGCACAGAATGTGCTGGTGACCTGTTTACGGAATAAAGGTTACACTTGTTGCCCAAGGTCAAAAATAAGGTCATGTTCTCTTTGAAGAAGATTTTTGTGATTTAGAAAGACTATAAAGGCTAAAATTCTCCTGTTTATCTCATTCACCCCTGAAATTTCAAGATGAACTATTCCAACCTTTGAATTGGAAGTGTTCAAATGAGTCTTCAGGGGTGAATGAGTTAAGTTAGTAAAATAAACCCAACTATGTCATGTCCTTGTGACCTTGAAATATCCCAAGATGAACAAAATACTACAGATGTCCATTAACTCATTAACCCCTACATATTTAAACTGGACTTGCCTAGGCTATGATTTGGTAAGGTTCAAATGTGACTTTAGGTGTGAATTGGTTAAGAAAGTTTCAAATCTTGACTGTGCCACAGGGAAAAAACATATTCACCTAGATGTCCAGTCTGGGCTTATGACCGGTAAAACACAGGCTAATATCAGATAATAAGCCTGACCTCTAATATTTACAGGTTTTCATGCACAGGTCCCCTCACAGAGCTTAACCGACGGTAAAATATTCCTTTTTAATATCTGTCATATTCATAACAACATGTTACATAATTAAAATTTTATCTAATTTATTTTATGAATATCTATATAAATTGATTAGATGCAGGTAAAGCATTTAAAAATCCTTCTTCAGAACAATGAAAGTAGATTAACCCATTCCCCCTTAAAGTCACATTGAACCTTACCGAATCAAAGACTGGGCAAGTCCAGTTAAAATATGTAGGGCTCAATAAGCTCAGATATATTATTAATTCATGAAAATAGAACTTAAGCAAATAGAGATATGTAAAGATGTATTTAGACACTTTCAAATGCTCAAGTGGAGCAATTAGTATTTGGACCTCCATTTTGCACTTCCTTTAGTTGGATTGTTCCCATCTACCTAGCCGTAGAGATTGGTACCACTATAGGTTGGGAAGTAACGGTGGAAGATGGAGGAATGATGAGGTTTGGGTATCATATCCTTGTGCAGTGGCTTTGAATATGTTACAGTACGAAAAAACAACTAACTTTCTAAGTTAGTATTTATAACTTGATGGGTAGCTTGGTTCGGAAAATTTATTTTATTTTTTACTCAGCGATTTGAAGAAGCTGTTGTGATGTATTTGTGTTTCTGTAGCCAATCATCACCTCCGCTGTGTGTTAAAATCCTTTCTGACTAGGAACATGATTTATGTACAATGTCCAGTGTTTATTGCCGCAAGATGGTCGTGTTTGGTAGACTACATGTTAAAACAGATCAATAAATATGTTTTTAGCCAATCTTTTTTTTCAACCCCTTGGGGATCATACATTTGCTAAACATGTGTAACTTTATTAAACCTTGGTCGTGTATATGTAGATAAATCCTGTATAATTGCTACACAATGTATATATACGAATGCACCCTGGCGAGAGCTCAGTCTGCCGTTTACTTTCAAGCCTTTGTTATAGAAACCGTCAGATTATTGCAGGAAGATTTCAGAGGGATCCCTCTCCACGATAATTTGCCCTTATTTTTTTGCACCAAGGAAACATGTTCTGCCTCAGTTGATTTCTGTAACTGATTACAGTGTACTTAGACAGGTATCTACTAACAAGTAATAGAAATAGTGTTTAAATAATATGCTGATTCAGATGTATTATTTTCATTTCAATTATTTTTCTAATTAATCATTTTATTATAATAATATTTATTTTGTGGTTACTTATTTTTTTTAATAATAATAATTTAAATTTGATAATTCTGTAGTATTATACCTCCACAGTTTAATCACAAACTGGTGGAAGAATCTGTTTGATTCCAGTCCACGAGATAAGAGTACTAGATGACCTTTGACCTTAAAAGGCATTTTCCGCAATCAGTTCTGTGAGATGAACTATTATTGTTTAACGGAACAAATTTGTATTGCAGCTATTGAAAAGTGGTTAAAGGAATAAGGAGGAGGCTCGGGGAGGGGACGGTATGTAGGGGAAAGGGCAGTGTTAGGCAGAGGAAAGGGGGCAGGCTTGGGGATGGGGGAAAATGGAGGGGAAGGGAACAGGGTTAGGAAGGGGCAGGCAAGAGGGGTAGGGGGTAGGCTTGGGGAGGGGGCAAGATAGAGGGAAAGGGAACAGGTTTAGGGAGAGGCAGAGGGAATGGGGCATGTGGGAGGGGCAGGCTTAGGGAGGGGCAGGCCGGAGGGATAGGAGCAGGTTTAGGGAGGGACAGAGGGGAGAGGGCATGTGGGAGGGGTAGGGGCAGGCTTATGGAGAGACAAAGGGAAGGGGAAGGCAGGAGTGGTAAGGGCTGGCTTAGGTACAGGCAGGAGTGGTAAGGGCTGGCTTAGGGACAGGCAGAAGGGGTAGCTGGGACAGAAAAGATGGCAGTATGGGGCAGAATAGATGGGAGTAGACACAACTGGGGTAGGGGCAGACTACAGAGAAAGGGACAAAAAGAATTGGGGTAGGTATAGATTGAAGGGGCAAGAAAGGATTGGGGTTAAGATAAAGATTGAAGGGCTAGAAGGATGGTGGTATGGGGCAGACTGAAGGGTTAGAAAAAATGGGTGTTGGGGGTAGAATGGAAGAAGAGAGGGTGGGGGGAGGGGGAGATTAGAAAGGGATAGGGATGGACAAAAAGATTTGTAAGGGGGTAGACAGGAGGAGGAAAGGGGCTGACAGGTGGCCCAGGGGAAAAGGGGCAGACATGTAGGGAGAAACAAAGAAGGAGAAAGGGAGGAAAGACAGGAGAAGAATGGAGAGTTACAAAGTGATTAATGAGGAATCCCATTAGCTGTACCCGGAGATTAGGAGCAGCCACAGGAAACAATCTTTTCTCTGATGTAATCGTGGAGCTCTAATTCCCTGCTAACTCAAAGTACCTGGAGCAATTAATGCCAGTACAATATACTGTTATAGACATATTTCCCGAAATAGTTCAAAACTTTGATTCAGATACACGATTTATACTCTCAGCACTGTTACCATATATCACGGTAAGTTTTATGTTGTTTGGGGCAGTTTATTTTATGGAAAGGGCGTGTTTGTAAACTGGGTCAGTATTCAATGATGTTTTTGTGGGAATGTTGTGTGATTTTCCAGTCGAAGGCATCAGGCTTATATAGGCTATCATAGATACAGTAGCGATACAAGGGAGCTAGAGGTCAAACAAGGTCGTGACTCACTTTAGGGATGCATATCGGTGTATTCAGCCTTACATGAGAGATCATACCCTACATTTTAGTAGGTATATATGTACTTTGTACGTGTAAAACCTGGAAATCAACGTACCTTTATAACTATAGGACTATCAACTAGTGGTTCAGCAGCTGGAGGTACTACCTGGGAGTACCAGAGGCTGGCTGATAGTAACATCTGGCCCTTAGAGCTGTTCATCTCACATCGGCTATTGATTAGGAAGTATGGGTTAGACTTTTGTGCTGCAACAGGAACGGAACCCCAAGCCGAGGGTAAGATACTGATAATCCATGATCTTTGTTGCTGTGTTGTCATTAGGAAGGTAGACGTTCGAGCGTCTAGCGGTGTGTGTACATGTCCTGACTTTGTTTTAGTACTGTCAATATGGGGAGGTGGTGTAAGTTTTTGTTTGAATTTTCGTCACAGTTTGTAGAAAGTACGGCAGATTGCAAAATAATTCCCGAAAGGAATTTGTGTTAATTGACATTTGAAAAAGTCAAAGGGAATTTCTTATTAAAAAATGGAGGACAGCTGACGGGTACGGTACGTATCACATAAATGAAGGTTGGATTTATAATAAATGCTTGGCTGTCAGACACGCAGTTGTGTGTTGACAGATGTTGTATACACTAACTTTGTCGTATTGTAGTATCATTCGTCTTCAACATTGTAAAAGAATCGTTGAATGATGGCTGAATGTTTATTTCTCCCCAAATATGCCTGAGGTATTGTTGAGATAAGATAATTACAAAATTCTAAAGAATTGATGTCAACACAGACCAGTATTACTGTACGTAAACCTTCTCCTTCATAATGTAAGTGACAGCTTATTTCTGCCACGATTTTACTGAAGCTTTAAGACAATAATTTTGAAAATTAGACTTTAATTATCTGACATTTCCTGTCAACTTAGACAAATCTAAAATTTCTTTGTCTAACAATTTAATTTTAAAACTTGAGGTTTAAAATTATTCTTAAAAACAAATCATTATGTAAAGCTATTTTATGGTGTGGCATAATTCATGAAATCAAATGTATTTTTATTTGTTGTAAATGTTAATGAAGGGTTTTTTTTATACGCTAGAACCTTAAAACTTTATCTCACCATAAAAATTAGACAGAATTTGATCAGCATTTCTGTAGACTTCTCAAGTCAAGAAACTTTTGTTTATTTTTTAGATTTTTAAATAAAATATTGCATATAGAGCAGAAAAAAACCTCCTCAAAATGTATTTTATTTACAAAATTTGCATTTTATATGAAATTACAATGATTAAATTTCAGTGCTTCCTAAATTACACATTAAAATTCTAGATGATGAGAACTGGTGCATTTTTCTTTTTTTAATGAAGGACTTTACATAATTATGTCAACATAATTAAAATATGTAGTCAAATTTATGCAAATTTTATTGATTATGTGTTAAGTAATCAGTATCTTAAAATTCTGTGGAGTCATTGAAATGTTTTTTGAATTTCTATGCCTATAAAATAAATAAATAAATAATCTTTATTTAACGTCGCGTACGTTGTCAACAACAAACATAAGCTCTGTAGACGCCGCTAAGGGAACAAATGTTGTTTCGTGTTGGAGGAAAACCCACGGGTGAAAACCACCGTGCCATCGGAGGGATAACAACTAACCCTATCAGACGTCACTCTCTTTTTTCCGCAACTGCTGGGGATCAAACCGAAATTCTTCGGAGAGAGACATCTGAAGCACACGTTTGATTGCACACAGTAGAAATGACTGTGCATTAGTGATCCCGGCTACCGAGGCAGGCGTATACATTTCACAATTGTCGATTGTCTTTAATAGAGGACTGAGGTATTTGTCAAGGAGAGGTTTTACAACTGGTATATATTTATCCTAATTTGATATATTGTATTCATATTATTAAGAACCTATTGTCTTTAAAAATTGAAGGAATGATAAAGATGGCACTTATCAAATATTAGAAAATGTAGGTATTTTGGAAAATTTAGGTTTAAGTGTTTTTTTTTATTTAACTTTCATGTTATCGTGTAATTATAAGGTGGAAATTGTCCTTTGGTTTTAAATGAAATTTCGTGCTTCAATTTGGAATAGAAGTTAAGGATCCCCATACCTCTGCCAAAACTATAAGATCCCCATGGCTGAGCCAGAAAACCCCCTAAAAGTAGGCTTTGGAAACATGTTCAAAATGACACAGCTTTGATAAATCATTTCTGAAAAGAAACCATAACTTTCAAAACTTTAATGAAAAGTGATAAAGACAAAAATAATCGACAACAGTGTTCAGAATGTAAAAATGTAATCGGGCCTGACCACGATTGGAACCCTGGACCTCCGACCATTATACTGTCACTCTAACCAACTGCCCTATCTGGTCAAAGGCGTACTCTGGCCCAGTGGTACTACAATGTTCAAAAGTGGAATTTTTGTGTTTTGCCTGCTTTAATTTGGGAAAAGGACTCTCAATGAATATTTTCACAGAGAAATTATGGGGTGGCACCTATAGGGCCATATGTTCACTTAATACACGTACTGGAAATCTGGTATTTACCTAAAGATACTTTTACGTACACTTGTTTATGAAAATCAGTGAGGTTAAATCTAGTTATACTATTAATCCTTCCTTTATAAATATTTGGAACACTAGCATAAAATTAAGGATGTAGTTACTAAATAATGGTGAAGAAAATTTGGCGAAAGTCAAAAATTCTGTTTTTACAATACAGGTAAAATAAATATTTTTTATTTATTTATTTTTTGTGTAAACATCTGTGAGTGACAGTAAACACGTATGATTGTTAGCTGTGAATTGGGATCTGGTTTGAGCCGCGCTGGCATGTGTAGACACAATCTTGCTACTTACATGTTGGATATATTCCACATTGATATCTGTCGAACATTTCATACGGAAAAGATTTATTCTAAATAACCAATTAAAGATATCTGTTTGGGAAATAATGATTTGTATTTTGAGTAAAGTATTTGGATAAATGTCAATGGCCATGAGTTTGGCAGAATTTCGTTTTTTCAAGATTTTTTGAAAGGAATTTGAAAATGATTCAGGAAAAAGTGAAATGGTAATGAATTTTTGAGTCTTACTTCAATTGTGACCTCTTGTGAACTTTTCATAAAGGTATCAGGATTACAAGTTGTTTGGAAGCTTGTCAGTTATTCTGTCACTTTGGAGAGAACCTTGTTAACAATATTCGGAAATCAAATTCTATAAAATCTCTGACCTTTTGACCTTTCAATAGGCATCAGTACTGCATGGCGGGATACATGACGAATATTATAGAGTTTGGACAGAATTTTGTTTTTGAGTACATTTGAAATTGAATTCTGGTTTTAATTATAGAGAAGAAGAAAAAATCATAACAAATGTTGGTATTTCGTTTCTGTTGACGACTTGCAACCTTTTCGTAGGTATAGGGTTACGAATGTGTGGACAGGTCCCAGGAATAATCGGCACAGCAGGGTTTAATAGGGATGACCCTGAACCTCGAGGTCATGGTAGGCCTTGAAACCCATTCGTTTATTCCAAAACACACAGATGGATGTTTAGATAACTGAATCCAGGACATTTAAACCACATGTTTGGCTGAGCATCAGTTTACCATATTGAAAAAGAAAACATTGCTTGGTTTTTGGTCGGGACATACACATTTGTATGAAAACTGTTTGCTTGTTATTTGGTAATAACTGGATAAAGTTTCCTGACAGATATTCTGGTGGAGTGACATCACCATGTAGGTTTCATTTGATTTAATGAATTCAGATTATAATTGCTTCAGTTAAAATAGATATTGTACAAATTTTAGAACTTCTTTCCAGATTCTATTGTTTTAGTGTTTTTAAAAGTTATGAGAAACAATTGATTTTCCAGATTTTCAAACATGCCTTAATTCAGACAGTAACATATTGTTTTCCTTCCTTTTGTATAAGTTAACAGATTAATTTCGGAATCTAAAATAATTGGATTTGACATGTATCTTCATATAGCAGGCATTCTGGTAGCATCACATTTTAGTTTTGTCATAATAAAGAGATTTAAATAAGTATCATTAGAAGCGTTTGATATTCCAGCTCTCTATAACAGATATCAACTCTAACAGTGTTACATCATGGTTTGGTTGTTATTTAACAGGAGTCGTTTGGTTTTTCAACTGTCTTACAAAAATTCATATGTGTCTCTCATGCAATTGGAATTTTTGTGACAATTATTTAATTTTACAAATGATTAAGAATCACGATTAAATGATTTGTTCTATCCTTGTTACCAAGTTCCTGTTCCAAAACTTAATCATTATTTCTATATCAGGTTGAACAGAATACGCATCATCTTTTTTAAGATTATCCACCATCAAACCACAAGTCTTTGTGGCTGACCACCTCGGTCCAGTAAATCTGACCACAAGTTGTAATGGTTATCAGTCTGTTGGGCCTGTATACGCCTACATGTGTTTAAATCATGAATAGCATTGTAATATATCAAGTCTACTGTTAATTCACACAGCCCGTCCTCACAGGTATTAAAATCCTTATCTAATTCACCTGCTGTCGTAATTGCAATTCATTTGAGAGAGATCACAGGATTGTTCTAAAAATCGACCACTGTACATTGGTTGAGAAGCATTCCACAGTACCATTGAGAGAAATAGAACCTTTAACTAACAATGTATTGTTGTGTATTCCTCGCTTTGTTCTGCCGTTGTCTGCTCAACTGTCCAACTTTACAGATAAAACACCGCATTCTTTTGAAGTGTCTGTGTTGTAGGAGGCACATACCTGTGCAGAGCTTCAGAACAGCACAGCATATAATCATTTCAATAATTATAAACCTAATGAGGGTGTCTAATTGTCGACCGCTGAACCGCGGCATGACGGGCTAATCGTACAAAGTCGAACAATCGGAGATCTGAAAAGCCAATACACAACTCCCACTCACAACTGTGGCCCCAGCTGATTGGGGTTACACAGCAGATCACATAGACCGGAGTAATGGAGCGAGTCCTACCTAAGGATTAAATGACTTCAACTAGGTTTGTGTAATGCCTTTGTTGGTGCCTTCAGTGCAGCACTAAGCCAAGACAGGCTCTTGGTGGCCAGTTTGTTCTGCGTCACTGGCCAAGGTATCGGCCTTGGTACACTTCCAAAGCTATGCCGTAAGTGCCTGCGGAATTGTCCCTCAGGTACGAGTCCGGTGCCTGTGTTTGTTTCCTAACTGGATGGAATCCGAGGAGCATTGTGCCTCACCGGCGACATTTTCAATGTGGAAAGTGTTTCTGTACCATCAATAGTAACTCCTACCCTGATCAGTCCAAGGTAGGTCATGTTTAAAGTCTCGAAAAAGAAGAACAAATTTACAAAATGATTACGGAATATTTTGGAAAATTTCCATGACATTTCTCATATTTTATTTTATATGAGATTTTTATAAAGTTTAATGATGAAGACAATTCTTCAAACAAAACAGTTGTAGAAGTCCTTTAACAGAACTTGTTCATGCTTACTTTTCTCAGTTGTAATTATGTCAATGAATTCTGCTTGGTACCTTTAATGCACGATCAGAGGAATGGGAGCCTGATAACATCAAAAGCAATTTGGAAGCCTCTGGAATGTTTTTTACTTGACCGATTCTCTAAAAAGTAGAAGGAGAGTATGATATTTATTGTCGTAAATCTCTACAAGTCAGATTGTATCGGTCTAATCAGCTTTTCGTTGGTTACCAAGGAGATCTGTAAATAAGTATCAATATTTGTATATTGTTCTCTTCCGATTCAGAAATGTTAATGGTCTGATGCCATAAACAGACCTTAATTAGTACAAAGATCCTGATATAGTTAACTATTTGGAAAGTTTTTGAAGGATTTTTCCATTATCAGGTTTATGATATTTTCTGTCCTATAATTAGTACTTCAAGCTTCCTGGTATGAATCAGTGCCATGTTGGATTTTTCTGGAGTAAATTGGACATTTTCTGTGTAACGTTGTTGCCTTATACTATTGTTTTAGAAATTATAATGGTTAAGATTTACTGATAATTCTGCTTTAGTGCTATAGGTGGGGATAAAAACTGAATTAGATGGTGTAGGGGGAATTGGGATAGAGTGGGGGGTCATGTATGCATAAGTGTGTTAGGGGATGTATAAGGTCATATTGGTTTGGGGTTTGGGGTCCGGGATCTGTTGAAAGGTCATCTTGGAGTTGTGGGAGGGTATTTTGGAGATCAGTCTAAGTGTAGAGATTTGGGAAGGACTTTAGCTTCATGGTGACGGACAGGAATATGAAGGTAATCAGGAGATCTTAGGAATGTCATATCGATCTTGTGGGGTGTAGTTAATGTGTTGGAGTGGGGGAATGAGAGATCATGCTTGGTTAAAGATAGAAGGAAGGAATTTGTATTGCAGTGGATTATACTTGAGCATTTAGTGGGAGGAGTAATGGAATGGATGTCATACTGTTTGATGTTTCGGGTGGAAGGATCATACCTGAAAGTGGTGATCATACTGGAGTGTGGGGGTGGGGGCTCTACTGATATATGAGGGTGGGGGATCAGACTGGAGTGTGGGGGTGGGGCTTCTACTGATATATGAGGATGGGGATCATACTGGAGTGTGGAGGGGGGGGGGGGGGGGTGGTTATACTGATGTATGAAGTTTGGGGATCATACTGGAGTGTGGGTGTGGAGGCTCTACCGATATATGAGGGTGGGGGATCAGACTGGAGTGTGGGGGATCATACTGGAGTGTGGGGGATCAGACTGGAGTGTGGGGGTGGAGGGTTCTGCTGATATATGAGGGTGGAGGATCATATGGGAGTGTTGGGGTGGGGGTTCTGCTGATTTATGAGGATGGGGGGTCATACTGGAATGTGTGTGGGGTAGGGGGGTTCTGCTGATATATGAGGGTGGGGGGGTCATACTGCAGTGTGTGTAGGTGGGAGTTCTGCTGATATATGAGGGTGGGGATCATACTGGAGTGTGGGTTGGAGGGCTCTACTGATATATGAGGGTGGGATCATACTTGAGTGTGGAGGTGAAGGGCTCTACTGATATATGAAGGTGGGGGATCATATACTGGAGTGTGGAGAGGGGGGGGGTTGGTTATACTGATGTATGAGGGTGGAGGATCATATACTGGAGTGTGGAGAGGGGGGGGTTTATACTGATGTATGAGGGTGGAGGATCATATACTGGAGTGTGGAGAGGGGGGGGGGGTTATACTGATGTATGAGGGTGGAGGATCATACTGGAGTGGGGGGAGGTATACTGATGTATGAGAGGTGAGGAGGTCATACTGGGGTGGGGGGCATCATACTGATTTCATACTGGACTATGAGGTATTGGGGATCAGGGCATGTCATACTGTTGTTAGGGATTGAGGGATCATACTGGGGTGTCAGGGTGTTGAGTTCTAGTGAATTGTACATATCATATTTGTATATAGGTGTAAACTGTCCAATATGTCAAAATACTTAATGAGACCTATGTACAGTAAAGCCTAACAGTGATATACCTCCTGTGGCCTAAACACAAACACCTATCAGGTTTCCTATTGTCATGACACTTCCTCAGGGATACAGGCCACTTAACAGTGAGTTCAGTTCTGCTATTAAATGTCAACAGTATTTCTTTTCTAAACTGTTTGAAAATTCCCGTTATACTTTTCACAGATGTTTGTTCATCCATATTTAGTAGTTATGTATTCTGCTCCGGTCTGATAGTTTTCTTATTGTATAAAATGTATATACCTATGTTTAAAATGAATGGTAATTGTCACATAATGCCTTATGCTTGATTATAGTTCTTTGATTATTTCTTTTTCACATCCACTAGGTAAAAGTTATTACATGGCTTCTAAGTAGTAACTTTTCTTATCCTGAACTCTTTGGATAAACATGCTAGGAATTGGTAAACATTTTGGCTACTGACTTGTGGGTAACACCTTAACACAATTTCATTTGTCAGTCTTTTCACTATGATGTCCTGTAGCATTGTTTGGCACTTCCATTATGATGTCGGGATTCAGGGTAATTGTTTCCCTATCTGAGTTTAGGAACTTCGTAGATTCCAAAAGATGCATATGTTTTTTCAGATAAAATATGAACGTTAATTGGAAGAAAAACCTTCTCCAAACTTGTGATGGCTGATTATCACGTTAAATTCTTGTTAGTTTATTTTCGAATTGTAAAATGACTCTTGTGACTTTATGCAATTTTAACTAACTTGAATTAGATAAACTGATACCTAACCAGAACTTGTTCGGTAACCTCTTCATGTACTGTGTAAACTGGAAACCTGTGTAGTCTGGATATCTGTATAAACCAGACCTTCAGTTAGCCCTTTCACCTCTATGTAACTTGAGTAGACTCTACCATACAGTGAAATGGATGAGTCCATTATGGTCTACAGTGGTGAAAGGGTTAAATACCACTGGGCACATTTCTATATAAATTGAACCTTTGTTATCTGCACCTCTGTGTAAACCAGACCTAAATACCACTGTGTACATTTCTTTGTACATGGAACCTGTGTAATCTGTGTACCTTTGTAATCTGTAAGCCTCTGTAATTCCCCTATGGTAGTGTAGCTATTAAAGTGAAATTTCATTAAAACAGATTCTGGTAATCAATTTACTTACTTTAATTTCTCTGTTAATTAGAAATCTTGTAAATTTCATTTGTCCTTCAAAAGGGTCCCCATGATAACATTTTTTGACAAAACCAGTGACATTCTTTCTCTGTCTAGTAAATATGAACACTTCATTGCTAAAAGAGTTAAAAAATTCAGGTGATGTTAAAGGTCGTGTTTTTGTACATTTCAGATCTGACTGATTAACTATGGAAAGGCTGGAAAAGTTTCAGATAATTTTCAACAATCCGACAGCCACCTATTCTGCAGGAGACACTGTGTATGGGTACGGATGGGTGGTTGTCAAAGACCCAGTATTCGTGGAAAGTAAGTAAAGGCATTGATTACATACCATATTTTACAAGGGATAATAAGCCCATGCTTGATAATAAATAAGCCCACCCTTTTTGAAACTATTTTGCCATTCTTTAGAAAAAATACACAATCATTGTGAGGGGAACCAATCCCCTAGCATTTCAATTTTACATTACTCCTTTGATAGCCAAAACTCCAAAGTATAAGTCAACACATTTTCGCGGGTTTCTGGTACTTTTTCCTGACACAAATACATACATGTACAATATATAGCGAAAAGAAAAATTCCACAAATGTAAACATTATGCTGTATGCAGTACAGGGGGATATTAAAAAATTCTATTTAACATGAAACATTGGTAGACTTTAATTCACAGTTTATGATTTTCAAACAGTTTCACAGATACCAATATTCATGGTAAGATAGTACGCTGCAGAAAGATATAAAAGTTTATAAAATTATCACTATATACTAAATTTAAAGTTTCATTGCATTCGGATCCCGTATAAGAAATTATACTAAACTAAAAATTATGGGTGCGGGGTGTGAGGGTCTGTCAAACATTCCTTTCTGTTAATTGCAAAGTTACAAATACATGAGACAAGTACAATGGACAAAAGGTATATTGTCCTGTAATTGTGAAGTCATGGATATAACAAAACCTCCCCCTCATCCAAGCAACACCATAAACCAAGAGACAAAATATGTCATGCTCAACTCTAAAGCACTCATGAATGACAAAAACAAAACAGGGACACGGGTGGTCGTGTCTGTTTTAGGCTGACCTCGGGTACAGGGGTCAGGTACACGCAGTGTGTTTTGACCTTCTTTTTAGATCAGTGTTGTGCACCCTGTAGAGCGAAAAGTGCTTTGTAACCGTCCAGCTTCATAGTACTTAACATCGTATAGCATTGCCACTATATAGCCCTACCAAATTCAGTTGGCATTCATAAAGCTTATGAATGCCATAGAACGATCGTTGACATCATCATTATTATGACGTCATAATTGTTACGTTGGATATCACTGACCCTCCCTGGGCGATGACTGTTCTATTCATTGAACAAGCATACACGATACATACATTATTTGAACTAAAAGCTGAATAATAGTAAGTGAAATTGAATTTTCTCTGAGATGAACAAGTTCCAAAAATGATAAATGTAAGTAATGAACTGCTTTAATTTGGCATTCATAAGCAATATGAAAGCCAACTAAAATCAATACAATGCTTAAATGAAACATGTACACATATGCGGGGCCTATTATAGGGTAACGTACTGCCCTGGTTCAAAATCCTTGTTCTCTTATTGTGAGGTCAATTTGTTGAATTGTTTATGTGGCATCTGGATATCTTGTTGTGTTTACTAAAAAAACTCGTTATTGATGAGATGATGAAAACAGGTGGAGACGGTAATGTTTAGTCTCGGGTCTGGGTTACAGACGGCAGTTTCTACGATAAGACTGACAGATGATCTGGGTTACCTGTCATTAGAGCCGCTTTATCTAGTCTTAACAGTTCATATAGCTTAAGTGATAGAAATGTAAAAATATTGGGAAAATTTTATGATGAAAACTTCCTCAAAATATGTTGAGTTCATTAACAAAAAACACATCCTAGCTAAGAAAAGTACATTTCTGCTCTAAATCTGTATCATTTCATTACTCAAATTTGTTTTTTTGCCCGTTTTGTGTTTAAAATTTTCAAGGAATTAGTCGGAGTAGGCCATTTTTTGGTGGTATTTTGTGATGAAAATGTCTGTCAGAGTTGGAAGTATGTGTATTTTGATATAGGAAATATTTTTAGAGGAAGTCATGCTTGGAAAAGTACCTACTTTGTTAGATAAATACTGGTGTAGTCTTTCGATCCAATGCTTCGGAAGAATTTAATGATAAAAAACCTTTCTCAAAATCGGTGAGAGTTGGAAAAGTTTTGATGATAGAAATGTTTTGATATCTGCAGAAGAATTGCTTTGATTGGAAAACTTTGTACAGCTAACCTATAAACAGTCGTAAACTGAAGATTAGGTTGTTTATAGCTGTCTATATTCAAGTTCTCAAATATGCTTTTGGGATTTCAGAGATAAGTCTGTATTTTTGGAAATATTTTCAGAAATCAATTTCAGCCCTAATGACAGATATGATCAAATATTAAGTCTTTATAAGACTGATGATTTAGATCTGTTTACTGTTTAAATATAGTTAAATCTGTTTTAAGAGACCACCTAATGAAAGTAAAAAAAATGGTATTAGTTGTATAAGCAGGTTTGACTGTATATATTAATTCTCTTGAAAATTAAAAAAAAAATGTTGGGGAAAAAAAAATAATATAAATCTTACAAGCTTAAGGGATGGAAAATATTTGAATAAGGGAAACATTTACTCCGCTAACCCAATTGCTAGTTTGGAAAAGTACCTACAACATCAGAGACCCCAATTGTAGTACATCTACATTCAGACCTGCTTATATCTGATAACATTATAAGTAGAATGTACCGCAGTACTACAGGTGGGTTTATCCTTTAATGAGATTTAAAGCCGCGGTTTATGTCTTTTAAACAGGACAGTTCACTGTGAAATGTGTATTAAGATACAAAAATCGGATATAGGCTGGTATACAACGTACCACATGGCACATTTCCCTAGAGAATTCCAAAACTTGAGGAATCTTTCGGAACTAAACATAGATCATATGCTCCTTAAAAGTTTTTAATACGATATGTTTGTTGTCTGAATCTAGTCCACCAAAAAAAACAGTTTGGCTTGCGTGGTGGCCTAAATGTACTGCAGGAAACGCTCTTGTAGAATACAGACGTACACATAGCTAAAGAGAATTATCATAAACAAGGGCTTTGCTAATTTACCAAGGTTTCAATGCTGGGAAAACGGTGAAATTAAATAAATATAGATTAAGATTCTTTTTATCATAGATCGGTCTGCCTAAAATCAGGTGCTCTACATATATACTTTATTATAGCTATTAATTTCTGCAAGAATATTTTTGATTCTGACTTGATAAATAAGATAATCAAATCTTATCTTATATAGTTTTAATATATTTGAAGGTCAGAGAAGAAAAAAGAGCACAATTCGCTATTCACGATATGCTAGCCTGGTTGATTGATTACACCAGTTCAAGAAGTGCCTCTTAGGTGAAATAAGGTTTTCCTTTCAAAACGTCAAAACGTTACATTGATAATTTGATATACTGCTGAGGATGCAACCTTGAAAAATAGCCGTGTATATTTTTATCATTTGGGTAAACAGTTTCTTTACGAAGACAATGATGAAGTTTTGGTAAAAAAAAATGTTCAGACTTTTAAATATTTTCTGTTCGCTATAATAAACAAAGCAATTGATTATTTTTGATTTTTTTCGTTCAATCTTTGTTTTCTTTGCTCCTGTTTACTTCCTGTTGTTTCCCTTGCAATCTAGTGAAACATTTTTTTTTAAAGTTTATTGTTTAGGCCTGTATGATGTAGAAATCTGGACTGAAGATATCTGTCAATTACTCAATCAATCCCTACATATGGGTTCTCAATATTATATATATCATACAAAGTTGGACTAAAATCTGTCACAACATTCTTGAGAAAAATTAATGAAAAATATTTTTGTAGAGTTATATACTAAACCAAAGCAAACTTTGTAAAGCTTGTCAGTTAAGGTTGTCACTTTGTTCAGCTTGTCAGTTTATACAGGTGGTTGCTTTGTACAGCTTGTTAGTTTATTCAGGTGGTAGGCTAAAAGGGTTGTCATTTTACACAGGTGATCACTTTATACAGCTTGTCAGTTTATACAGGTCACTTTATATAGCATGTTATATATAAAAGGGTTACTTTATGTGGATAGTCACTCAATACATAGACTGGTCACTTTATTCAGGTTGTCTTTTAATACAGGTTATCACTTTATACAGGTGGTCACTTTAACCTTCTGTAGTGTTACTGGTTGCCAGAAGACTTTATGAACTTAGAAATTGAGTAATTCGTGAGTTCAGGAAAAACAGGAAAAGAGTTTGTCTTCGTACCTGTAAATACATTTTACAGGTTTTTCTAAAGCTCCAAAATACTGCCGGTACAGCGATGTAAATATGGTAACTCCAGCCATTCTTGTTTTTCTGTACCGTATATCATAATCATCTCCATGTGATGAAATATTGTAACACAAATACCTCGCGTGTGTACGCAAGTATCTGAGGTAACGTTTACTTGAAAAATTGTTCTACGAAAACATGACGTCACAGATACCTTCTTCTTGCTTTGTGTATTGGTACACTTTAAGATGCTGACGTAACATTGAGATCAGTAAGTAGGGGGGGGGGGATTGTGATTAAGTACCTGGTGTAAAGGTAAGGGAACTTGAATCAGCTGTCTATTCTGACAAATTGAGGGCTGGGGGAGGGTAGAGGAGAAACTTGATCAATGATTTGTTAAGGTGGGATGAGGAAAGGTCCAAAAGAACATACATGACTATGGCGGTGTAGGGATTTTGATCTGCTACCTGTTATGACAAAAGATGGAACGGATGATGGGAAAAACTCCACTACGAAATATGATGGAAAGAAGGGACAAGGATGGGAGAAAGGAAAACGGAAAGATTAGCTACAATGTATGATAGAGAGAAGGTATTTGAATGGATGTGGAAACAGGGTTGTCTTCTTGTAATGTTGGTGAGAGGGGGGGGGGGCTTGAAGTTGGGGGTAGCTTGGTGGAAGGGGGAAATAGGAGGGCATAGGAAGGATAGAGGGACTAAAAAAACCTGGAGATGATGGATTAGCGTGGATCATCACGGTTCCATTCGGCGGTGATCCCCTACTGTTTCAGCGATACACATCACACGAACAATGCTGTAATTAACCAAACAACCTTCTCACATGTATCTAGCAGGCTAATTCTGAGGCTCGGGGTTGAGGCTGGTGCCAAAAAAGTTTGTAAAAGTCCTATATATATATACAGTTGTTTATGTAGTGCATGGGCTGTATTTCTGTTTTGTTGAATTGACACATCGCTAACATGTATCCAGCTCCAAGCTTCGAGCTTCGGAGCTCTTCAATGTGAAGTATATACAACAGTACTTACTGTAAGTCCTCCTGTTTCAATTAACTAATTTGCATTGAAATTAGTCTTAAGCTAATCATTTCATGGTTTGTAGATTCACAGAAAGTTGGATGATGTTATCTTAGATATTTCACAGAAATTAGAAAAACAAGATAGCAAGCATTAAGTTGCCCCTGCCTTGATGAGCGAATCAAATGTCTTTGAAATAAGAGCTGGTCGATATGCATCACAGAGACACCATAATAAAATAGGAAATACAATATATTTGGCGCCTTGTGAGCTCCGTCAGAGAAGATATCGGGCAGGATTGTTTTAAGTCCTTTGTTTTGGTTTTCAAAGAAAGGTGCTAAGGTAAAGATTAGGGATACTTAAGTTACGATAATTTTGGCTGAAATGAAAGGTTTTCGACTGACACAAGCCTTATTTGTTAATCACTTTGACTCATTGAGACGTCATGCTGCTGTGTCCAGGTTATGACATTTTATAGAATTTCACTTTTAATTTAAGGATCCCTGTACTACTGCCAAGAAATGTAACTACGCACTGTAAACCGGGGGCTGCAGTGGCCAAGTGGCAAAAGTGTCAGTCATTCTGCTACCACTAGCCCTCCACCACTAGGTCGCGGGTTCGAGATCTAGGTGAGGCAGTCGCCAGGTACTGGCCGTAGGTTGTGGAATCCCCCCCCCCGGGAACTCAGGATTTCCTCCACCGCCATAACCTGGCACGTCCTTAAATGACCATAGCTGTTAATAGGTCGTAAATCACAAACAAACCATTTCTGAAAAAAATACCTTGTGCAGCTTTTATGGAAAAAATAGAGATGAAATATGAACATAAAAAATCAACAATAGTGGATTGATTGTAAAAATTCAGGAGGACTAGACTGGGATTCGAACCCAGGACTTAAAATTGTTATACTATCGCTATGACTGACTGACTGAGTTACATGATTAACTGAAGGGTCCATTGTGTTACAATTATGTCCAAAAGGAAATTAAGGTGAAGTTACTGTGTATACAAAAAAAAAATCAGAGGGACAGGGATCCTTAATTAAAGTGACCCATGACTGGCCTCTTCCTCACTGAAACTGCCATCATATATGACTTGTAATGATGTTTAAATAACTGGGAGCAATTTACCAGCTACACTTGACAGTGCAATTAATTCTAAATATAAAACTCTGTACCAGACAAAAATATGTGTCCCATAGTAATTGATGCACGCTTCTGATGGTCACCATTACTATTTCTAACAAACTGTGAGGTATTTTTATGCTCGCAATCTTTTTATGTCCTTGTGATAGCACCAAATGTACTCATAAGAATGGTTATGCCAAATTCTGTTCCACCATATTGTAATTAAATATAACACAGTATACAAAGAGCTAGATGTGTTTTACATATGGGTATGCAAATTGCTGAGGAAAATTAGGCCAGCATGCAAATTGTATCCCACATAATTTACTGGCGAACTTGTTTCCGACCTTACAGGAACACATTCCATAGGTCAGTGTGAACATTCATAATTAGCACATAATATCTTAATGGTAGAGGCAGTCGTCTGTGGATCAGTAAAATTGTTGATATAATAGAGAAGTTGAATCAGAGTGGTTTTGAGATTAATGATTGTTCATTGGTTTGGAGGTTATGTTGAAATTATGTGATGTTTAGACAGTGGTTTGGATGTTATATTGAAATTATGTGATGTTTAGAGGTTGATGATGGTTCAGAAGGCTTAAAGATAACACCTTGGGGTGGGGTTATCAATTCATGTTAGTGAAGTCTTTTTATTAAATATGCTGTACATAACTGAAGGGTTGTGCTTTTGGAGTGTGCTGAATAAAGGTGCTTGGGGGAGGGGGGGCTAAATAAAGGTGCTTGGGGGTGCTAAATAAAGGTGCTTGGGGGTGCTAAATAAAGGTGCTT
>NW_018408091.1:340260-358242 GCF_002113885.1 Mizuhopecten yessoensis
TAAATAAAGGTGCTGGGGGGGGCTAAATAAAGGTGCTTGGGGGTGCTGAATAAAGGTGTTTGGGGGGCTAAATAAAGGTGCTTGGGGTGCTAAATAAAGGTGCTTGGGGGGTGCTTAATAAAGGTGCTTAGGGTGTGAAATAAAGGTGATTGGGGGTGCTAAATGATGGTGCTGTAGGTTACCTTGAATGGTTGTTTTGTGGAGGTGTGTTAATCAAGATGCTGTAGGGTTATGTGAAGGGTTGTTTTTTGGAGGGGGGCAGGTGAAGGGTTGTGTTGTGGAGGTGTGTTGAAGGGGTATGCTGTTGGTGTATATGAAGGGTTGTGGTGTACTGTGTGTGTATACATGAAGGGTTGTGGTGTACTGTTTGTGTATACACGAAGGGTTGTGGTGTACTGTGTGTGTATACATGAAGGGTTGTGGTGTACTGTGTGTGTATACATGAAGGGTTGTGGTGTATGTACTGTATGTGTATACATGAAGGGTTGTGGTGTACTGTGTGTGTATACATGAAGGGTTGTGGTGTACTGTGTGTGTATATATGAAGGGTTGTGTTGAAGGGGTGTTCAGTGAAAAATAATCTGTTTGAAAGAGATGAAGACAAATAGCCGTTGGTGCTGACAGAGGGGTATGTAACACCCTAAAATATATCAGCTCTGGGATGATTTCTTCTGATTGGTGGAGATATAGCATCAACCTCCACCTCGAAGACAAATATACTGTATAACATTTCTCTCGCACAGCTAACAACACTATTTTTAACAGATTTTTTTATTTTTGGTTAGATGGGATGAAAAACTGCCATTTTCCTCGGTACATTCTATTACTGGGACATCAAAGGAAGCGATTGCTCTGCTCGGAATGGTTAATGAGAAGGCAATGAAGTCTGTGCAAAAAACTCATTTCACATTTCTTTAGTCATTTCAACCTCTCAATTTGAAAATTTTCAGAGAACTGTGGGTGTGGAGATTCCCCAAAGGGAGGTCAATGTTCTCTGCATGAACAATCAAACGGAACTCAGTTATCAACTGTCGGATACAAAACATTTCAAAGTTCTTCCCATCGCTGATAACGGGCCGTTAGACAAAACATTTCAGAGCTCCTCCCCATCAATGAAAATGTACCATCAGTTTTCATTTTAAACTATATTGCAGAGCTAGAGACCTTCAGATACTGTTTTGAAATCCGCCCATCAATGATAACAAATTAAAACCCTCTGATAGTGGAAGTTAAAGTCTCCAGCTCAAGATAAGATCACTAACTGCTGAAATATATTTTTCATAGATGTATATATGTATACCGGTAGATATATCAATATTTTTGATATTTCTTCTATTCAAATATCTATAAATGACTTTCTAGATTGGATGATAGTAGGTACTTCAGTGTTATGTAACTCTGACAATAATGAGTTCCTATTGTTGAACTTTAGATTGTGTATGGAGAGAACTGCAGTGATTGAGATTCCTTAATTGTTACCCTGTACACAAAGCCTGTATAGCTACAGCCTGCAATGATAGCATCTATACAACAGAGTTGTCAAGGCTGCAAATTTTTATTTTAAAGTTTTAACGGTATCTTAGGGAGCACTTTGTACTATAACTTTATCTGCGTACACCTCTCAGAGCTGCAGAAGCTGTAGTCATACTCCCGAACGCCTTACTGCCAAACTCATCTTCTGTTGTCAAATAATTGGTGGTATTGATTTTGCCTGTCAGACGTGTAAACCCATATCTATCGAGATGGAACGTAACTGGAAAGCTCGGCGATAACTTATCCTAATTACATTTCCCTGTGCACATTGTGCATGCAACGTTCTCAACAAAGAAACCCCTTGAAATTAATTTAAACTGACATTTTAAAAACAGGATTTCAACTTTAAAAATGCTTCAGCAACACATTAGTAATGGTGATATATAGAAAATTGTCTCTTTGAGTGAAGTGCAACTTCATATAAACCTCCCTATCATTATCTTTCCATTTCTCCATGTCTCCTTCTCATTCCTTCCCTACTCTTCCTTTTCGAATCCTTTGACCCCCTCAACCAAACCCATGCTAGAAAATGTGTTAACTACAGTGGAACCTGCCTATAACAGAATCACATAAAAATAAGGCCTACAAGCAATTAGCAGACTTCTACCACTAATTACTCTTTAATGATACAATCAAACCTGTATTAAGAGACCACCGTCAAGAAGTTTGAAGTGTGGTATATTAACACAGGTGGTCTCTTAATGCAGGTAGTCTCTTAATAAAAGTGGTCTCTTAACACAGGTGGTCTTTAAACACAGGTTTTCTTAATGAAAGTGGTCACTTAACTCGGGTGGTCTCTTAATTCATTGTTTACAATAAAATCACTGCAATGGGGAACATTCAATGTGGTCTCTTAACACAGGTGGTCTGTTTATGAAGGTGGTCACATGACTGTGAATTACTTGAGTTGTGAATCTTTATCAATACGCTGTCAGAGCAAGAAAGATCTTTAGTCGTACAGTGGAACCTGTTTATTGTGTCATGGCGAAAGGAAAACGCCATACAGAGTAAAACATAAGAAATGGATTGATTTCTCATAAGAATCTGAACATAAGAATCTGCCATAAGAATGTGTAAAAAGTGCTTTAAGGACTGAAATGTGAGTAGGGACTTGAGACGTAGAGTACAGAACATTAGGGAGTACCTACACAGTCTTAGATATATAGAAGTTGCGAGAACTCTTAGAATAGGACGTACTTTGAACAAGGGAATAGTAAAGAGCCACAAAGATCTTGACTAAATGGCCTTCCCTTTGCTCAGTGTTTATACTAGGGCTGCAGCTTCTCCTGCCAAACTCTGATAGTGCCTGGTTACCTACAGGAGACGCGGAAGGGCTTTCATTACTTAAGGAATAATTGTGGACTGCGGTGCAGATGTTGTTTTATCTGCCTGCATATTGTTACTTCACACATCAGTATGGCCGTCTGCTCTGCACTGATACTGATTTACCGACACGTGTCATAGCCCCGACATTATTCTCTTCCTGTATTTATACAGGGTTCCGTAGCTTTTTGAAGCTCTGAGCTGAGTTGTCATACAACTTGCTTTCCTTTAAATTATCATTCTAATTCAGCTATCATTCACATCCATTTTTTCTCCCAAAGAACTTTTTTGGAAAATTTTGATTTACGAATTGTCAACATTTACACTGGTTATCATCATATTCTGAAGTAACTTTTTTACAGGGGTTCTTGTGCATTAAGTTAAAGCTTGAAAATAGTTTATTCTCCAAATTGTCTTCTGTTTGAATTTCCCAGTTCCTTGTGGTTTTATTGAGCTGTCATGACAATGTCACTTTCAAACATGAGGTTTTAATAAGGGTGTGATAAGAGTATAATTACTTGAATGCCACTTTTTTATGTAAAGGTATGGTTTGATTTTCTTCTGTTGATGTTAAGTTTTGATGAAAATAATGGATGAATAGAGGTCAGCCATTGGCGTAATCAACATTACTAATTTTGATTGTTGGAGATCTTTTTTCCAGATGTTCAGTGACTGACTTTTCAGCAGAAATTCCAGGTCCTGACAAAAATATTTATGTGGCTTGTAATAATCCGGTAGAAAAAAAGCCAGTAGGGTGATTGTTATCAGATATCAGTTTTGAAGCACTGCAATGGTTTATGAACGTCAGGGAATAGGTTTTTAACCTATAGGTTACTCCTCTACCAAGACAGATTTGTTAAGATCCTGGTAAACTCCTCACTCATTCTAAACACTCGTACACTTACTCTCGGCTTGATATTATTGTCTGTGCTCCGACACCAATTTTAAGAATCCATATACCCAAAACAGTAACTATGAACTTGAAACTTGTTTACAGCATAACAGAAACTTTGATAATTAAATCATTTCTGAAACGAAAACCATACTTGCAAAAAACTTAAAATTTTAAAACTTAAAAAAAATACAGTCGAATTCTCTAGCGTTTTGCCTGCATTGGGACAGAGATCCTTAACTCATTCACCCCTTAAGTTTCATAATGAACTATTCTAACCTTTGAATTGGAAGTGTTCAAATGTGTTTTTAAGGGTGAATGAGTTAATATCGTAACTTAGATGCTATTGTTTGAAGTACCACACTTGACCTGTGGCTATATTTTAAAGTATGGTGTCAAAATCTGACTATCATTTATATTTTTAGGTCACCTGAGCTTTAGCTCAAGTGACCTATTGCTGTCCGTTTTCGTCCGTCGTCGTCCGTCGGTTGGTAGGAATGATCGCCTCATGGTCCTGACAAAGTGTTGTTATTTTTCGGGTCGATCAGAAATCCAATATGGCCGCCACGGCCGCCATTTTGAAAACCTATTTCAAACTTAAAGTCAAGTTCTGCTGGACCGATTGAACTGAAAGTTGGTAGGAATGATCGCCTCATGGTCCTGACAAAGTGTTGTTATTTTTCGGGTCGATCAGAAATCCAATATGGCCGCCACGGCCGCCATTTTGAAAAACTATTTCAAACTTAAAGTCAAGTTCTGCTGGGCCGATTGAACTGAAAGTTTGTAGGAATGATCGACTCATGGTCCTGACAAAGTGTTGTTATTTTTCGGGTCGATCAGAAATCCAATATGGCCGCCACGGCCGCCATTTTGAAAAACTATTTCAAACTTAAAGTCAAGTTCTGCTAGGCCGATTGAACTGAAACTTTGTAGGAATGATTGACTCATGGTCCTGACAAAGTGTTGTTATTTTTCGGGTCGATCAGAAATCCAATATGGCCACCACGGCTGCCATTTTGGAAAACTATTTCAAACTTAAAGTAAAGATCTACTTGGCCGATTGAACTGAAACTTTGTAGGAATGATCGAATCATGGTCCTGACAAAGTGTTGTTATTTTTCGGGTCAATCAGAAATACAATTTGGCTGCCATGGCCGCTATTTTGCTACTAAGTTCTAATAGGCCGATCTCACTTAAAATTGGTCTAGGAATGATCAGCTCATGGTCCTGACAAAGTTAAGTTAACATTATACTATTTTTTACTCAAATTGGTACATATTTCAACAACAAAAATAAATACTGTAGACTCAGGTGACCGTTAAGGCCCATGGGCCTCTTGTTAAGTATGGTGTCAAAATCTGACCATCATTTATATATTTAAGCATGGTGTCAAAATCTGACCATAATTTTGACAAAGTCAGTTCTGAATGGCTACTTGATGTCATGTCTATAAATATAGTAGCATCAGTCATTTCGGTGGAGAATAATGTCTTCTTCCAATTCACCATTAATTCTCCAATGTTCCATCTGGTTCTGAAGATTGTTATGACGTTTAAGTCGATCTGTCTTATCATTTGGATGTCATCTTCAGGGTCATATGCTGAGTATCTGCACACATTATATCTTAGATTTGCGTTAGAGTGATTCTCATCAATAAATTGTATTCATTTTATGATGATGCTTTCAACTGCTGCTAGGATCTAGAAAAGCACAAACAACTTCATATTTCAGAGTTTCATGCAAAGACCTTCTCAAGGTCAGATTTCATTCCATATATGGAACAAGTCAAAAGTTATATTTTCTTTTTGAACTTGTGTGTTCATCCCTGAGCTAGGACAGACAGATGTGCGTATAGGTGTGACAATGTGAAATTATGGAATTATACTAGGATTATGTACCTACTTGAATTGCTTGATGTCATGGTGATAAATATAGTAGCATCTCGGTGGAGAATAATGTCTTCTTGCAATTCACCATTAATTCTCCAATGTTCCATCTGGTTCTGAAGATTGTTATGACGTTTAGTCGATCTGTCTTATCATTTGGATGTCATATTCAGGGTCATATGCTGAGTATCTGCACACATTATATCTTAGATTTGCGTTAGAGTCAAGGTTGTATGCTATCTTAAAAATTATACCCATGATTTGTATTGAGCTTAGATTATATACTTCTTTATACATCATATTTGTGATTTGTGTTTAATTAGAGTTAAGGGTATATGCTATGCACATCATATACTATACCCGTGTTTTGTGGAAGTGATAAGATTACATGCTTAACTTCCAATTTGTGTTAGAGTTAAGGAGATATGCTACCTTACACATCATACCTGTGATTTGTGTTAGAGTTAAGGAGATATGTTGTACCTTACACATCATACCTGTGATTTGTGTTAGAGTTAAGGAGATATGCTACCTTACACACTATACCTTTGACTTGTGTTAGAGTTAAGGAGATATATGCTACCTTACACCATACCTGTAATTTGTGTTAGAGTTAAGGTTATATGCTACCTTACACATCATATTGTGATTTATGGTGGAGTTAAGGAGATATGCTACCTTACACACTATACCTTTGACTTGTGTTAGAGTTAAGGAGATATATGCTACCTTACACCATACCTGTAATTTGTATTAGAGTTAAGGTTATATGCTACCTTACACATCATACTGTGATTTATGGTGGAGTTAAGGAGATATGCTACCTTACACATCATACCTGTGATTTGTGTGAGGGTTAATGAGATATGCTACCTTACACATTATACCTGGGATTTGTTTTAGAGTTAAGGAGATATATGTTACCTTAATGGGTTTGATTGAAGCTCCATATTATTGTATACAACTAAAATATCTCAACTTAGTTTTCTGAGTTTATTGTTCATGTCTTGGCACAAAGGTCAGTGTCGGTGGCAATATATATCAAAAGTGATTCTCATCAATCAATTGTATTCATTTTATGATGAAGCTGTCAACTGCTGCTAGGATCTAGAAAACCACAAACAACTTCATATTTCAGAGTTTCAAAGACCTGCTCAAGGTCAGATTTCACTCCATATATAGAACAAGTTAAAAGATATATTTTCTTTTTGAACTTGTGTGTTCATCCCTGAGCTAGGACAGACAGATGTGCATAGGTGTGACAATGTGAAATTATGGAATTATACTAGGATTATGTACCTAACTCGGAGAAGTTTTTCAGCTGTAACTGAACTCAAACTAGATAACAATTATCATGAATTACCCATCCTTCATTTATCCCAATTATAAATGTTGTCTGACTCTGTGTGAATGGAAGCGTTTATGCAAACAAAACTTAAAAGAAACTGCATTCCTTTACACTCTTAGGTTAAACTGGTACAATCCTATTACGTAGAAATATTTCTGTGGATATGTTTGCTGTTTTGGTATTGTACGTAGTATAGGTGTCAGGGTTTGTACTCCCTGCGATGACAGATTGTCGCATACTGAAATTTTGTCTCATTCTCCACTACATACTGAGTTAGGTCCCTTTGTTGCCTGTTCACCAGTGTGTCAAAGCTTAAGGCATATCTTTGTAAACGGAGGAAATTATTTTGAATATTTCAGCTGTGAATTGATCTTCAAAATAATTTGTAATGCATTACAATGTTCGTTCAGCTGTGAATATAATCTTAATTGGTAATCGTTTGTTTTTACATAAATCCTAAATCTAAATCTTTACCATATTAACTACTGTATCCCGGGAATTTCATCGAGTCAAAAAATTTTGCCCTTTGTCGGTAAAAATCCATGTTCGCCCAGTATTAATTTCACCATTCATTTTTAATTACTACATATATAATGTTGTTTACTAATGTTCGTTGAGGACAAAAACGTCAAAAATTGTAAACTGCAGCAAATTTCCTGGTATACAGTATGTCAGAAACATTAATGACTTGTGTCTAGTAACATTGATTTGTTCATGAAATGTATGTTGTGTTTTGCTAATTACTATATCATGAATATTCATTAGTTTTATCTAACTACACCTTTTAATAATTACCATATTAATTAATGAAGTATGTCTGGTTGAGCTGTAATCTCACTATAATGTAACCTTTTTTATTGATTTTATTTAAGTATTTGCTATATCATGTTTATTGATTGACTTTTGTCTTATTTACATTGATTTGCTCCTATGTAGATTGTACCTTTTAATGATTAATTACCTTCGAATATTAATGAGATGCGTCTGGTTGCAGCGGTATGTATGGAAGCTGTGGGAGAAGCGAAGGTCGAATGGATGACCTCGAGTGACATACAGGCATCGGATGAAGAGGTTTTCAACTACACAACTATTCTCCCCATTAAAGGTTGGTCTAATTGACAGTTCTCCTCATTAAAGCTTGGTATAATTGACAGTTCTCCCCATTAAAGCTTGGTATAATTGACAGTCCTCCCCATTAAAGCTTGGTATAATTGACAGTTCTCCCCATTAAAGCTTGGTATAATTGACAGTTCTCCCCATTAAAGGTTGGTAAAATTGACAGCTCTCTTCAGATAGGGAGTAAAAACTTATATAAATCTCCCTCAGAAGTTCTCAGCAAATCTAATTCAATGATCATTTGGTTCAAATATTGCTGAACGCGGCATTCTTGAACCTCCTCAAATCTTTACTTCCAAATCAGATCATAAGACAACTTGAACTTTCTTCAAAATATCTCAAAATATCTCCTCAAATATCTCCTCAAATATCTCCTTTTATATATGGTCACAAGACAACTTTAAATCTCTTCAATATATCCTCTCAAAACTCTCCCTCAATATCAAATAATTAGATTCCAAAAAATCCTCCATTCTCTCCATCAGTACCTACTTTCACCAGGTACTCTAATATGTCCAATCTCTCCTTCCAGTATTCCAGGTGAAAATTTTATTTATGTAAAAAAGTGTTAGTGCAATTTTCACCTAGGACTGAAGATGAAATCTTTCCGTCAATGTTGTACTATTTCATGTGGTGAAAATCTCTCTGTATAATGTGTAAAATGTATGAAAATCAATTTCTTTTTAATGTTTAATGATGGCCAAGGTTGATGTACTAGATAACTAACTAAAGCACAGTCCCAGTCTTTATTGATGTTGAAATATTATATTGATTCTTTTCTTGTTGCAGGTGAGAAGGACATGAAAGATGGCGCCTTTCTTCATCCGGGGTCACATTATTTCCCCTTTGAATTTACATTACCACAGAGACTCCCCTCGTCTTTTAAGGGCAAGCATGGCCGTCTACGCTACTTTGTTAAGATGACAATATGCACAGCGGGAGGACCCCACCCAACACGTACCAGTAAATTTGCCGTCATTGGTGCCCTTGACCTAAATGCCGAACCTGACGCAGCAGTGAGTTTTCTCTCTGTTTCTCTTGATCTCTCTAGATTGACATTTCTTTCTATCAATTTTGATTTGTGGAAAACACTTAATTTTCTTACCCAAGACAGGCGTATACAAACTTTTTCTGCCGTGAAATATCCCTGTCTCACCGAACAGTTGCGTTGAGATTTCCCAGTCATCATAATTGTATGATATTGCATCAACAATTCATTGATGTCACAACAATGTCAAAAATGAATTGACCCTTTTTACGTTATGTTTGTAAATTGTATATTATATGATATGTAAGGGTCAACAGTGTAAGGGAAAAAATAGTCATTCAGCCCCTTAGGGGTTAGATTAGGGATCTGAACCAGGGTTAATAATATACAGTTGTCAGACATTGGCAAGCCTCGTGTTTGTCAGCTCCAGAATTTTCCCCCCTGGTTGAGATTCCCTATCTCACCCTCAAGGGGGTGAAGGATTCTATTATTGAGACACCCCTGCATCCTTGGTTATCTGCTTAACCATATATAGTGTAAACCCCCTCCCCCTTCACCTATAATACTGTCACAAACGTGTCTTACACAGAGATCCCATAATTTTTTTAAGTTTTTGAATACATGTCCATGTTTAATTAATGCCCGAATGTAGATAATATTTATTTTTGCTAATTAATGTAGGTTTTATTTTTTTGCATTTTGTTGTCATCCTTTCCATCCCATGTCCCAGTATGTTTGTCCTAATTATTGTGGCCTATAGTCGCCCACCTTCTATTGGAGTTGTTTTGATGTTTCATAGTAATAATTGCCCAAGCACTTCAGTGTTAAAATCAATACGGTATTGGTATATATACACCGAATGCCTTTGATATATATATAAGTATTCAGGTATAGATCACAGGGAACAGGAAACAAGGAAATATCATAATATTTGGAAAGCTTTATCGTTCAGTAGTCGGTAAATCTTTCTATTTGTGCCGCTTTGAATTTTGAGGACAATACTTTGATTTCTAGAGCAAGCTGTATCAAACTGTATGACGTCAACCGACGTCTGTCGCGGATCCGGTGTTCAAATTATGACATCGGAAATGAGGACTGAGTTAGAATTGAATGGAAACTGATATGTATCCAATAAAACCTTTATAACACTAACAAAAAGGACACATCTGACACAAATATAAAATTGGATATCATAATTGGCTGGTATTGATCTCCGACAATAAATAACTAAATATTGTGTATTTATAAATATCTGGCTGGCTATAATATGATTTAAACGTGTATAATGACACTCAACAAGTTAAAACAGGATACCTGTTAAATAACTTATACACATAAAGTAGACTGGCCTCTCTGTCTGCAAAATAGTGCATGCATCTATAAAGAAAAAAAGAGACTTTTTTGATTTTGATCCCTTGGGTGTCCAATTCTATAGGTTTGAATTTTAAACAAGGGAAGATAATTGACATGTAGCAGAAGAATGCAGCTTGACACTAAATCTTAACAAAAACTAAAGGGCTGGTATTCAGTAAGATTCATTAAAATATAGAGATTTTTTATATATTCATATTTCGATATATTTTTATTGAGAACTATATAATGACAGTTCAATTTTTAAAGAAAAGAAATAAAAATATATTATCTACAAGATAATACATGCACAGTACATTGTCAGCTGCTTGATCTGAGTTTGATCCAGTGTACTAGTCTTTAGGGTTAAATATCTCGGAACCTAGCAAATGGAAAGGAATTAAAGATGTATGCTATCTTACTGCTGCAGTGACATATATTGCACACTTTACCAAAAGAGCTCTATTTTCTAATAAACTTGTCTGGAAATACTTTAGTAATTTGGATTTGGCTGATTCGTTGATGACACATTTGTATGAGAAACAATAGCATGTGTATTGATAAGTTCCAATAAAAGCATGCAAGAGGAGATAACTCTTACATAACATTATTATCATTGCATGTTTAACGGCCCATCAACACAGGAGAGGTCATTAGGGCAAAGGATTGGTCAACAAAAACAAACACTCTTACACAAAACAAAGTGACATTAGTTGGGTGTTTAACACACAGAAGGCAGTACGATCTTGACAGCAAGCAAGGCAGAACTAGATATTTTAGCATTACTTGTGTTATACATATATATATATAGTAAATAAACATTCATTAACTGTTGTGAAGCTAACCATGCTTTAACAACTTAGCCCTAGATCTAGATACTCTGTGTCCTGTCGCTTAGTGGTAACTATTCTTTGACTTATTTAAAAAGAAAATAAACATAAGTAAACAGTGATTGTTATGAATATTTTGTACCCCTATAAATATTTTGAAAATGTCCTGCAAATTTTTTGACTCTATTACATTTAATATCATGAAAGGAAATTGTTACATAATGTTGATGTGAAGTTGACAATACTTTGAGTTTTGGGACACCAACACACAGACCTGACAGGCAGGCAGTACTGTGCCAGGTGTCCAGGAGTAAGTCTGTATGGAGTCTGTATCGGTCCTGCTTCATTAGAGCATCACAGAGATTAGTTTCAGACTTACTTCCGACTCTACCATTGAAATAGAACAAAACTATGCTGTAGGCAATCAAAACAGCTCCATTATTTTATTAACATTGATGATTTATTTTTAGAAAGTACATACTTTTCTCTATAGTGCTTCTGAACTTGTTTTTTTTTCTTTTGCCGTTCAGTCAACATGAAAAACCATTAGCATACAAATGTTACTCAAAACTTAATAGGTCAGAGGTTAAAGGTCAATTTCTAAAAACAGAATTTTTGGATTTGGTGTGGACTGGTTTAATTAATTGACAGTAAGGGATATATTAATGTAATTTACTGGAAACATTCTGTCTTTCCAGCTTCCAGTAGAAAATGACACATTTGAAGCCGTGGGATCTTGGTGCTGTATTGCTGGAACTGTGACTGCAGCCATCAAACTCGAACGCAAAGGCTTTGTTATGAAGGAGGCGATTCCTGTCTGGGCCGAGATCAAGAACCTCAGTACCCGCAGGATCAAGTCAACACAAGTGTCCCTAATACAGGTAGGTCATGGCTATATTTAGTAACCTGCTCATTCAGTCCTAGTCCAGTCAAAGACCAATCAAAGTCCAGTCTTAATTGAGTTCACGCTCTAGCCCAGCCTGAATCACTAATCAGGAAACCTATACCAAGCTACACCCCATCTAGGTCCATTCTGAGTTACAAGCCAGGAAACTTATACCAAGCTACACTCCATCTAGGTCCAGTCTGAGTTACAAGCCAGGAAACTTATACCAAGCTACACACCATCTAGGTCCAGTCTGAGTTACAAACCAGGAAACTTATACCAAGCTACACCCCATCTAGGTCCAGTCTGAGTTACAAGCCAGGAAACTTATACCAAGCTACACCCCATCTAGGTCTAGGAAACGTATACCAAGCTACACCCCATCTAGGTCCAGTCTGAGTTACAAGCCAAGCACCAAATCAGAAACAGACGTTCTTAGTTTAGCCCTGTTCTAGTGTAATTCAGTCTAGTCCCATGATTGATGTCAGCTTAGTCCTGTCTAACAGCTAAACCAGCCTTATAGTCCTAATACGAGGCCAGTCCTACAGAAAAGTCTCACCTTAATTTGCCAAAATCAAACTTTCAGCCTAATTAAGTCCAAGCAGTAAAATATTCTCCTGTAGCTCAAACAAATCATAGCCCAGTGTATGGGTGGTTTTGGCAAATTGGTTAACACTCAAGTCATCCATACGGATGGCCAAGGTTCGATCCTGCCTACACAATTTAACCCAGGTGTTGTATAGTATGGTTTTGGGTGGTTACTACAGTATCTTTGCTGTAACATTCAAGAATGGGGAAAAAAATTCACATTGAAGTGTGGTCCCACTTCAAAACAGAACACCAATACAACTCATTGCCCACATGTGGCGGTATTAACCAGGTCCCATAGGACCAGTAATAAATGCCTGTTGTGTTGAGTGTGTTGATTGATTCTATGAAATTTATATCTCTGTATTAAAGCATATTAAGGAGGCCTAATATCATAGCAACTATAGTTCAATAAAAAATAAAATAAAATAAAAATAGATAACTAAGTCAGTCTTGGCCGAGTCTTTACTGAGTCTTGGCTCCAGTCTGAAACTGATCCGAGTCTTATACGAGTCTTAGTGAAACAAATCCAATGTTGTCATTAATGCTTCCCTGAAGGCAGTCGCATAAGCCTATACTGTCAGGTCAGGCATCGTTCCTGCCGTATCAACGTTTCTGTCAGTGTTTTTATAGCTGGAATACATGGACAGGAGATAATATGTAATAACAGTCCTGAGTTATACACACAGATAAGTGTGAGAAATACCACAGTGTGGCTTGTGTATTCCCTGGAAGTTTAAAGTTCGAGAATGGATATTCTGTGTTTAAGTTATTTCTGTCTTCGCAAAAATTGCAATATTGACAATAGTTCCACGAATTCATTGACAATCATTCTACAGTCATAACCAGATGAAAAATGATGATCTATTTGTGAGGGATAAATGTTCTGGTGTTGTTGAACAGACAGGACCGAACAATTCCAGGTGTATAATTATTAAATTCTTTCAATCTGAACCTTAAACAGGGAAACCAATGCATACACTAAATATTTCCAAACCTTTTTAGATATTGCAAGATTTTTGCAATGTATTGTAAAACCTTGTTAGCCTCGAAAGGTGATGATACATGAGTTGAAGAGATTTTAAGGAACTGTTAAAAAAAAGGAAATAAGGGGCCTTGAAATATTTTTGCAGAAACTACTTGTGGTGATTAAAATGTGGGGTATTTCAGTGAGGTTTAACTGTTACACAGTGTAATCTTCATTGATTGTATTGTAGTTTTAGATAAAAAGGTTATGACTAACGCTATGATCAAGCGTTATATCACCTTCCATTACCTAGGAGACGACATCGGTAGAAATCAGGAGTTACTTCCACTCCATTGATGTCTGACAATGTTTAGTCTGTTCCCCGCGAATTGTTTTGTGATGAGTTATTGACCTTTGATGAGAACACGGAAATGTAACCAGGGTTTGATGAACCCGTAAACTGTGATATTGACATCTGCTCAACACCTGATGGCAAAATGATGAGTCCTAAAAAGTGCGTGGATAAAAGAAAACTTTATTTCTTTATGAGCCTTAAAATTCATTAGTTATCCAAACGCTAACACTTGTTAACACATCAACCGGGTTCATGAAATCGTATTTCCACCTCATAAAAACTGAAGTAAATGAACATGTTGATTTATATTTCACTGGTATGATTTATTTATGGTTTTGTCATAAGATAAAGTCTAAAAGTTTACATCAGGGTTCCATTTAAAAATCAAGGAACAGTTGGCACCACATGTTAATACATTGGGATCTGGGCAGGGATTACCATGGGATTTTCCAATTTTTTACGTTTTATCCAATTATAAGATATATGTACTACTAAAGTATAGCTTACAAGTCCTGAATTGAACATTTCCTGTACTTAAATTAAGATAATTTCTTAGCACCACTTTCTCTGTGATCCCATGATGAAGATGTACAAGTTCAGTAATAATTCTTATCAAAACCAAGGCTGAAGTTTATCCTGGTTTCTGCAATTTTGATAAACAAATGTGAGTTAATTTAGGATTCTATTAGGAAGGACACAAAGACTTGGGCGTCAGAATGTGAAATGACGTAGGAAAAAAATTGGAGTATTGTGAGAGATCGGCCTGAATGACAATCACTGACCAGGTAAACTCAGTTGGTTATAGAATGCCCTCCATTTAGAGTTTGGAGGGCCTGGGTTCGAAACATGTCTTGGAAATATTTTACCTCTGCAGTTATGGTGAGGCCTGTGCATGAGCAGCCCTTGTTTAACTCATTCACCCCTGAAGACTCATTTGAACTTTTCCAACTCAAAGGTTGGAATAGGTCATTATAAAATGTCAGGGTGAATGAGGTATTAGTAACGAGTGTAATCATTTGGCAAGGGGATACCTGAACCTGGATTATAAATATTGCTGTCTTTTGGGGTGAAGACTTGGACAGTATAATTATTAGAAATTTTGACATGTAATAGCTTTGTAGTAGTTTGTTTTCTGGAGAAGAATAGAACATTGGAAGATGCCCTACATTCTGAACCCAGCAGCTTCGTACCCAAGTACAGGAGACCTTTGGGTGCTCTAGGTGTGCGTTTGTTAAGATAATTTCCAGTGCAGGTCATCAAGGTACACATTTACATAAACATACAGGTCCCTATTTACATCTGAAGTAAGCGTCACAAGTACAGAAATATATTGTTCCAATTTTATAACTTCTCGTTAATGTACCAGTCAGGTTTCAATCATACTCTGGGGAGAAAAACTTCACAGTTTGTTGTCAGGAGGCAAATTATCTGCTTTCAGCAGCACTGTGTTAGGGATGAGAGAATACACCAGGTACAGTTCTGCCTGCCTTCATCTGTATGTATATCAACTGGGAGAGGGTCTGAAACAGATACCTTAGTTATCATAATAAACAGTACAGATAACGTAGTTACCCCAATATACAGTAGAGATACTGTAGTTACCCGTATATACAGTCAGATACCGTAGTTATCATAATATCAACTGGGAGAGGGTCCGAAACAGATACCTTAGTTATCATAATAAACAGTACAGATAACGTAGTTACCCTAATATACAGTAGAGATACTGTAGTTACCCGTATATACAGTCAGATACCGTAGTTATCATAATATCAACTGGGAGAGGGTCCGAAACAGATACCTTAGTTATCATAATAAACAGTACAGATATCATAGTTACCAATTTATACAGTCTGATACCTTAGTTATTCTAATATACAGTACAGATACCGTAGTTACCAAATTATACAGTCTGGTACCTTAGTTACCCTAATATACATTACAGATAATGTAGTTACCCAATTATACAGTCTGATACCTTAGTTACCCTAATATACATTACAGATACCATAGTTACCTGTATATACATTACAGATAACGTAGTTACCCAATTATACAGTCCGATACCTTAGTTACCCTAATATACATTACAGATACCGTAGTTACCCTAATATACATTACAGATACCGTAGTAACCCTTAACTATACTATGCAAATACTGTAGTTACTTAATCATAGTTTGATACTGTAGTTACCTTAATATACAGTCTGATACCACAGTTACCCTAATATACAGTCTGATACCACAGTTACCCTAATATACAGTCTGATACCACAGTTACCCTAATATATAGTGCAGATATCATAGATGTACAAATGTATGTTCAGATTCATGAGATCTGGATTGGGTAAATTTCCAGTGACCTTCTGGTTAGAGCATGCATCTAGAGTTATAGGTGGTTCCAGGTTCGAATCCTGGTCTGGTCTGTTGCATTTTACTGTACTTGAATACGTGAATATTGCATCCTTTAAGCTGGTGCGTAGTCTGCTCCAGTCCTCTCTCCAACTTTCTGCTCTAGTCCTCTCTCATACTTTCTGCTCTAGTCCCCTCTCATACTTTATGTACTAGAGTGGGTATACTATCCTGTCTTGGCTACCTCCACAAATAGCTACCTAACACAATTTACGTTTTAACATTGTATAATTTCTTGTTTGGCCACAAAGTAGGTGTTAATGTGCATTAAAGTGATACATTAATAAAACGTTTATCCAGGTGTGTTATCTTGTCCTGTTAATTGACAGGTGTAAACGTGTCAACTACGGTGAACTGTGTACTTCCTGTCTCATCACTGTAACATGGAGTCAGTTTGATAGCGAAATTGGCACGGGATCAATGTTTTTATTTTCGTATAATTTTTAAGTGCAAATTTACGAAGTAAATACCTGGTACATGCGTCAAGTTTGAATTACTTCCAGAAACATTTAAAACATGCATTCCCCTGTGACAGTTGGTTTCAATAGAGTAAAACAGCCATTATTTTGTATAATTAATGCGGATATTCATATAAATTTCATCCTTCTTATATAAATATGTTGCGAAGATAATTGGGATACTTTCAAAACATTTTCACCTAGACAGTTTTAAGCCTGAGTGATCATGCAACAAATTAAAATGAGGCATTTATTTTAAAAAAAAGATAATGGCAGAGTTTTCATTTGTGTGCAATTACAAGCCTGAAATAGCTGTGTACCCATGACATTGCTTCAAACCTACAAACAGATCAAAGAATGGGCTTTAAAGAAAATACTAGCAAGGAAAAGATAATTAAGGCATATTTTATGATTTACCTTCTGAAAACCATGTTGATCGTCCAACTGAAGGTAATTTGTAAATGCATGTATCATACCTTGAACCTAGCTAGCTACATTTGTGTGTATTACCAAGTCAAAATATTTTATCAAACATGGAGTGAAATACTGTATAAATTTCTGATGGTGAGGTGACGAGAGGTTATATTATAGTTATGAAAGATGTGATGCATAAATTGTTATGCAAGATAGGATGTTATTTTATATAATGCATGGTTTCAGTTTACCTCTATATGGGGGTATATGGCCTCCTAAAATGGCTTCTGACCCTCAAAATGTTAGAGGTTTGCTATATAAAGGGGTCAGAATTTGAGATTTATGCTTGATTTTACTCCCAACTTTTATGTCTTGCAAAAATACTGTTATACAAGAGGTGTAAATTTAAAAAGCATGTAGCTCATTGCCATTTTGAGGTGTATGTACCAAGTGATTTTTTAGGTCACCTGAGACAAAGTCTCAAGTGACCTATTGCGATCGCCTTTTGTCCGTCGTCGTCCGTCGTCCGTCGTGCGTCCGTAAACAATTTACATTTTCGACTTCTTCTCCAAAACCCCTGAACCAATTTCAATGAAATTTTGCAGGGACCTTCCATGGACAAAGGTCAACAAAAA
>NW_018408091.1:359099-414517 GCF_002113885.1 Mizuhopecten yessoensis
CTGTAGGGTGGGGCTCAAAGGAGTCAGTGTGCTAAAATTTCTTCATTTTCCTTGTTAAGAATCAGAGGTGCTAGTTTCAAATCCTTTTTAGTCTGAAATCTGTATGCTAGATATTGAGTAAGGTGGTTTTATTGTTTTTTGTCACTTTGAATAATATTTCTGTTCATGTTAAAAACAAAATCAACTCTCTGTATAAATATATCAGGTGACCGTTAAGGCCCATGGGCCTCTTGTTGCTTCTAAAACCGAGGTTATAAATGTATTTTGTAGAAATTGTTTTACGCGTACTAATTCAAAATCAGTCTAAACTATGGAGTCAAATGATAAAATCAATCCCAAAATTATCTGAACTAATTCACCCCTGAATTCTTTTGAACTCTTCCAATTCAAAGGTTGGAATAGTTCATTATGAAATTTCAGGGGTGAATGAGTTAAACGGCTCTGTCGAAAAGGAATGCACTGATCCTGTCGAGATCACATGATTTGCTGTAGACGAAAACTGTACGAAAATTATTCGATATATACTTGCTACCCTTTACTTGAACATCAGCTCCCTTGGGACAAAATTTAAATGGAAAAAATAGTAAATGTGGCACAAACTTGGACAGACACAGAGGTGACAGGTATTGGACCTGAGACCTCTGTTCTGTTGTTTTGTACACTAGAGGGCAGCATTGCTTTTTTTTTATTGCATCACTTTTTGTTTTTCTTGAATATAAATTAAGTGATATTGAAGTAGAGGGAGATGGTTTGTGGAAATACAATCGGAAATGAGGAGTCTATGAGGTCCACGGCACCAGTACCCTGTGGCTAGTACACCATCAGGCAGTCAGGTCTGGTCTGGTCTGGTACGATGGACAGCTGATGGGCTGATGGCTGGCCACTCTGACAGCATCATTGCATGCATCGTGCACTTTAAATCAAATAGTTATGACAGAATGGCTACCTCAGGAATGACTTGTCTGGCTAGAGTAGAAATTTACAAAATATTCCCCCTCCATTGGACGTCAATTTTGCAGTGTTTGCATTTGTATCTAATCATAGCCAGACATTTGGGAGAGGAAAGTTTTAGTCTTTTGCTGAAGCGATGGACACGATAAGTATTTAGTGTGCTCTATATGGCGTTAAACATATAAAACTGTCTAGGTATTAAAAGCAATTTTTAATCTACGTCAAAACAACGAAATTTGATGCTATTTGGTTGTGCAATGTGTTTTAGACTGTGTTTTAATTTTTCCAAAATTAAACATTTGCTTCACTAGAAAATTTCATTAAAGTATCGCAGAAAAAAATTTCATGCTTAAATTGTTTAATCTTGTTTGACATGTTTTATGATAAATAAAGCTCAAAAGCAAAGAATTTAAATTTAGGAAATAATGCATGTATAATAATTTGTAGTCCAACAAATTAAACTATGGAAGAGCAGATAACTTTGATCTTATCACAAAGGGAAATAACTCTGTGTGATTGTGTTTGGTGATTAATTTTCCTATTGGGTATGTTAATCCTGTTTAGGAAAGTTTATCATTGTACCATAGTTGCAAACATCATGTAACTACAGTGCTCTGAAGACGGCCTCCCTTTGGCCGAAACATGTCAGCACTTCTGATCTAAATCAAACATTACATTTTGTACCAGATTCAGTGGTGCTCATTGTTTCTGTTTTCATTTGCCCTGTTTAGGATAGATAAAATGTACATCTTCAGAATTTTCATAACCATCAAAAACAAAACAATCGGATAGTATTTCAAGTCCTCGAGTTTATAAATGATCACGTACGAAAAAATGTACCCTGATGAAATTTTAGAAATTGTACCTTATTTATCATTATTAAGTCGTTGAATCTTAAAACAATTTGTTCCTGACACTGACTATCTACTGTATCACTTGTTGATTGAGTGGTGTTTACATGTAATCTCTGGCTAGCTCCTCTAAACATTAGCTGATCCAGATACGTATCTCACAGAGTATGTGTATCTCTTCATTCCTGCAAACTAATGATCCAAAAGATAGAGGTATATAGGAGATGGATGACCAGGAAATGCTGAACTGACCGGAGTGGGGGTCAGTACCTAGCTTTATCATTATACGGGAGGGATGTAGACACAGGGAGGGGGACAGGCAGGTGGCAGGCATATGGAGATGGGAGGATGGGGGAGAGAGTTGCATGTGGTATTTATTGAGTCCAGTTCCATGTCATCGCCTCCCAGCAGTTTCTGATACATGACATGGAGCATGTTTTTCAGCTGCTGGAAGCATGTTGGGAATTCAGATTACATCTCTTCAGTCTCAATCTGACAGAAACTAGCAGGGGTTCTCATGATGTGAGAAGATTCAAGGTAATCTATACTGGAGGTGCAGAGTTCAGGTTTCGTTAATTTGTATGTGCTCATCTGCAAACAGATATGTTTTCACATATTTTGACATTTTTAGTACTGTGTACCTGTTATTTGTGTAAGACCTGTTCTGAGTGGTCAGAAATTGAGTTGGGTATCATATATAGCTGTGCCTGATTATCTTGTTTTTCTGATTGTCAAATGTTACAAGTAGGTACCTGGGTATTTATCCTTCAGTCAATTCTACAGTAAATCGTAAGCATTTTCTGTATTTCTCTTGTGTGGCTCTGCTTTCAATCTCTACCATGCCATCAGAGTGGATTGAAACAGAAAGCGTGAGATTTTCACTCCATTCTAGTTTTGCCCTTTTTCACTCTTAAAGGGCCGGGTGATTGAAACAAAGGAGCAAAAAAATATTTCATATATATAACTTATTTACATTGCCAGTAAATTCAGCATTAAGTCATACTGGGCAACAGGTTAAAACTTCTGTTAAAGTGCTGAAGAACTCTCAAAGAAAAATCAACACTTCAACCAAGGTAGCATCAACATTATGTACCTAGCTCAGAGTTTTATAATAATGCTTTATACATTTTTCTGCTACTTAACTACTTATTAGCAAGAAAATGGAGAATTGTGGCATTCACTTAAAGGTAAAAAAAATAATTCATGGAAAAAATAATTATTCAAGTATTTAACGAGAGGCGTTTTGTACAAGTGAGATACTGAGACTTCAAAACCAGGCAGGTGCTCATCTCTAAAGTTCATCAATATCAGTATTTTACTTAACAAGTCTTCAGATCTCTTAAGTATGAGTAAGGAGAAGAGACGATACGGATGCCCTCCAAACAATATGCAGATGTAATTTTGGCAAAAAAAATTGTGTGCAGATCTTCTTCAAGTCCTGAAACGTGCGAACTCTTGTCCATATTTTCCATCTCAGTGATGTAGTTAACACCAGAAAGCAATTTGAGAAGATTTGGGATTTAAAATATTGAAGCTGTGCGGTTTAATGCGTTTTGAAGATTGATGGCTAAGGCAGGTTGAGACGTTGCATTAGACAGACTTTAGTGTGAGCAAGTCCACTGTGGGCTAGAAACACACTAGTTTAACAGGCCAACGAAATCAATAGAATGCATTTCGGCAGAAAAAAATAACAGTTGCAGTTGTAACTCTCTAATGCAAATGTAGATCTTCAACGAGTGTCTGTTTATCGTAAGGGGTCATCGGAAAAGATATTTTAGGAGTATATAGAAATTGACTTTTCATGTTTCAAGTCCGTAGACAGGATAAGCATGTTGAGAATCGTATTTTTTCTTCTATGACTTGCCCCAGACATTGTACTTTAACTAAATTTGTTTGTCCGCTAACAACCCCACCTAGTTTTATACAGATGAAGTTAAGTGTTTGACAGCTTTCACAGACGGTGGAAGAACAGTTATATAAAGGTCGTTAGGGGGCTCATGCTTGGCTTTAAGAATAAAATCAGTATATTTAATTATCAGAAATCCCAATGTTAGTTTAATTCCTTCACCCCTGAAATTTCATAATGAACTATTCCAACATTTGAATTGGAAGAGTTCAAATTTGTCTTCAGGAGTGAATGAGTTAAAGTGTCATAAGCTAAGTTCAGGTGTAGAGTATCTGTCTTACGTTCATGAAAAAGAAATGAAGTAAAAAGGTAAACTTTTATTTATTTTTAAAGAACATTATAAATTAAAATATCACAGTTAGTTTGATGATGTTTTACCTTTTTTTCAGAATGTGACCTACTATTCATATAGAGGGCGCTTCTCCGAGTCGACGACCATGGTTACGGTACACAAAGGAGGCATCGCACCCCGTGGTAAACAGACATGGCAAAAAGAGTTACTAAGCATTCCAACAGTACCAGCATCTCATCTACGAGGCTGTAAAATCATCGACGTACAATACAGTATAGAGGTAGGCAGTTTATGACCTTGAGCTAGAAGGTCAGTAACAATATGAACCCGAATATAGATGACCTTGAGTGAATAGTGAATTGAAGGTCTAACCTTGAGATTAAAGGTTATTTAATATTTGCCATTGAGTTTGAAGGTCAATCAATGTCTGACCTTGAATGTAAGTGTCAATTCATTATACATATGTACAATCTTGCTTGTAAAGATCATTTGATGTATAAAAGTAGTTATGATATAAGTATCGGCTTGACCTAAAGTGTTATAACTTTGAGTATTAAAGTCAGTCAATTGATGACTGTGAATTTCACAGATGATACGTTGGTCTATGAGCTTTCACCTTGACACTCGTTGGTTGTATTTCAGCTGTGTATAAAACCCTCAGGATTTGCCAAGAAAGTTCGCCTGCCGGTGGATATTGTGATCGGAACGGTATCCATTGAAGACACACAATGCCAGAAGGCGTCCTATCACCCGCTTCCTTCCATTGTCAGTGACAACAACTTTCCCTACCCATTCTTTGAGACGCTGTCAGACCAGATGTATCTGACAGACATTTCATATCACCAACACATGCTGCCGACAGCGCCGCCCTGGGAAAGCGATGACGATATTCCCTGATTTGCTCAGAAACAATCATCCACAGGTACAAAACATTTCAACTATTAAAGAACAGCAGAACTGTAAATATTAATAAGTTTGATATATGAACAATTTACCTCATTATGGTGCAAGAAGTTACCATCTGCCTGCAGAAGCTGTATCAATAATATGGTTTTTGAATGGGAAAATCGTAAAAGAAAGTACACAGAAATGTTTCCAATAAGAAAAAAGAAAAGTTAGAAATATGATTGAAGCTTGTCTAAGGTTGTCTTTTTCCTATTGAAACTGTTACTTTTCTTTTCGTTGCAGGGATTTTAATCACGCAACATATCGTCCATGGATGAAAATCTCATTTCGTTGTCTTGGCGACAGATCTGATACCATTGTCAAAAAACATTGTCCATTGGACAAAATATGTCTGCATTTGACTAATCAATGCTCACGTTTTATGAGGATGTGGAACCAGCTAGGGCTTGTGTGAAGTGTGAGGACGAATTTTTTATACTATTGGTGATGCTAGTCGATGAGAAGGAAACGGGTCACCTGACCGTCATGTGATCACAGGTCATGGACAAGGAGGGTCATGCCCTCCAGATTAAAAACAAATTATGTGTGTCAAATACTCTTATGAATGGAAGAAACAGAGGAAAAATACAACAAGAATTATGCCATTTTGGTATAGACATATTTTCAAGGTCACAGTAATGACCTTTCTGCAGATGACCTTGACAAGTTTTGTCATTGGTCCAATGAAGATTTGACCTTCTTATGACCTTGGAGAAAATATAACCTCATAATGACCTCGGAGAAAGTTATTTTAGCCCCATTGATGGTGAGAAATCATTCTTTCTATCAGCTAGAAGACAACTTTATAAAAGATTGTCGTTGCCAAAGAAAAGGCGTAACCTTGGATTTTACCTGGAGATTAGAAGAATTCATACACGGAGGAATTGTCACCCGAAGTAACATGGTGTATATATGTGTTTGTTTCCATGGTAACACATTCATATAATCATTGTTGTCATTTGTCAGCCATTTTAGACTCATCATAGATCCTAAATATAGAAAATGTAGATATCAATACCAGTATATATGAATATGCTTTCAGACGAGTTCTTAACCACAGACCTGCATGTATGTTGGAAGCTGAAGGTTACTATTATTGTAAAATTTCATGAGATACATCATAAATCCCCATTTTCATCTCGCCTGTATTTTGACTCTACTATTTGATAGGGAGCTTAGCTGTTTATACTAAAAATGGAGATTATTCATGTGAATGAAGGTTTGAAATGTCTAATACAGAACTAATAACCGTGGATTTACATAATTTAGCTTATATATAGTCATAGAGACACATTTTGAGAGAGTCCGAAGGAGTTCATGTCTCTAAAACTATGTATCTTTAATTCAAATATCGTTTTTTTTTAATTTATTTTTTTATCATTGTTCAAGCTTCAGGTACAAATGCATAAATTGTTAACGAGAATTTCTTTTTCTAGTTCATTATTTCAATTTGTTTGCTCTGTAATGTGAATTACAGTTTGTAATTATTTATCCATTGCACGATTTGTTATATCCAGGTTCAATGTCTAGATAATAAATCAAATCAGAAAGTTTGTATCTCTGATATTTTCATAATGATAAACGTTAAAAATAGCACATGATTATAATCTTCTGGGATTCAAAATTGTTACCAGCTGGTAAAATTTAGTTTGAAAATATATTTAACTAGAAGTTTTGATTTAACTTAAGTCATTAGCAGAATGAATCTTGATACAGCAAGGGAAACAACTCCAAAACCTTTAATTAACTCCTTCACCCCTGCATTTTTAAACTGGACTTGCCCAGTCTTTGATTTGGTAAGGTTCAAATGGTACTTGAAGGGTAAATTGGTTAATATATATCCAAGCTGAAAGGGGGCCCGCGGTTGCCGATTGGTTAAGGTGTCTAACTGCCTACTATCACTAGATCTCCACCACTGGGTCATGGGTTCTAGTCCTACGAGGGGCAGTTGCCAGAAACTGGCTGCAAGTTGGTGGTTTTTATCTGGGTGCTCCGGTTCTCCTCCAACACCTGGCTCGTCCTTAGATAACCATAGCTATTAATGGGGACATCAAGCACAAACAAACAACATAACGGTGTTTTTGATCTGAGGTGGATTTCGGTACACCTGTACTCACAGCCTTGCCTGAAGTTTCATTGATAATCTGAAAAACCCACGGTAGGTTTTACACTAAGTATCTTATGACTTTTAATTCTATTGAAATTAAGCCTGAGGCATTCAGGTTCTATGGAACAGATTTATTTAATTCTGTGGCCTTGATGTAATTAAATGAAATGTAACTAATCTACCTACAGCACCCAATCCACGGAGAGAAATCAGGTTTAGGGAATCAGCACCCAATCCACGGAGAGAAATCAGGTTTTGGGAATCAGGTTTCGCTTAGATGAAATTACTGCATTTAATTATCAACAGTGAGATATTTATGAAATGCAAAAAAACTGGGACCCAACAACTTACTAGAATGATGAATCAAACAGACTGCCAAAATACATAGGTTTTATTTGATAGTTTTTGTAAGAAATTAGGCTACAGCTGAATGTTGGATAAGGCAGGATGTCAGAATACTCAGGGGTCAGAAAAGACAGGTTTCCCTGTACACATTTAAAGAGTCATGTCATATACTACATGATGTTGTAAATTTTTGTGGTAATGTTGTGGTTCCAGCATAGCTCAACACTCCATTGCATAATGGTGTCTAATTACAAGTGCTAAATGTATGATCTAGCATGCTATTATAGAACAGTATCACTTAAAACCAAGTGCTTAATGTATGATATGCATGCTATTTAAGTATGATAAGGAAAAACGAAGTGCTAAATGTGTGATCTAGCATGATACATATTATACTATTATGCAAAGCCAAGTGCTAAATGTGTGATCTAGCATGCTACATATGATACTATAATGCAAAGCCAATTGCTAAATATGTGATCTAGCCAACTATTAAGTATCATGTAAGTGAGTGCTAAATTTCTGATCAAGCATGTCATATTATGCAATACTTTAAAATAAAGTGCTAAAAATATGATCTAGCTATTTATTATACTATAATATACCATAATTTTTTATTTTTCTTATCTAACATGCTATGTACAACAAAGTGCTAAATTTGTTATCTGGTATGCTATTACACTAATGTAAAAGTGCTAAATTTGTTATCTGGTATGCTATTACACTAATGTAAAAGTGCTATTTTTTTATCTGGTATGCTATTACACTAATGTAAAAGTGCTAAATTTGTTATCTGGTATGCTATTACACTAATGTAAAAGTGCTAAATTTGTGATTGAGCATGGTATAACACTGAAATGTAAAAGTGCTAAATTTTTGAACTAGCATGCTATTATAATATGTAAAACAAATTGCCAAATGTCTGATCTAGCATGCTATTACGTGACAACAGTGCTAAGCATGTGATTAAGAATGCTGCCATGGTATACGTTTAAGTGGTATTGTTTGTGATTTAGTGTGAGCACCTTACATGAAAAGAAATACTTACCTGGTTTTATTTTGTTCACTTCATGACACATACCTATAAAAACTTACTGCTAAGTATGTGATACAGTTCAGTAATACACTGTTATGGTATACGGTTAAACAACATGTTCAGTTGTGAATACATTCTCTGTGCAGTGCCCAGCGTTCTGTATAACCTTGTAATCTAAATGACGTGGCCTGTTAATCCCTGTAAGAGGATCTTTGCATCAAAAACCAGTGTCAATGTACTATGTGTTATAATACTTTGCTTGTTCAAACACCACATAACTCTTAGAAACTACAAGTGCTAGACTAAAAATAGCATCTGTTGGTCATGATCAGCTAGTACTGTTACTAAAAGCTCATAATGCTTCGTCTGATTATACAGGGTGTATAATCAAAACCTGACTTATTCTTGGCATCGTAGATACAATAAGACATGCCTTACACTATATAGATACAATAACACATGGCTTACACTATATATATAGATACAATAAGACTTGCCTTACACTATATAGATACAATAAGACATGCCTTACACTATATAGATACAATAAGACATGCCTTACACCAGTCTAGGTCAGTATACATGGTTGTACTGTGTTATAACTTCTGTATTGATCATTACTGGTTAGGAGACGGCATGTATAGGTACATGTGTGACATACAGATGCTGCTCATAGGCCTATAATCACAGTAATACATTTGGAATACATCTCATCACCCTGACTGCTACAGTACATACTAGATATAGGAAAGCGTTTCTGTATTCAAAAGGTTTCAGTTACAACAGGGAGAAACGTTGATCAGAAATGAATATATATAGATTCAAGATTGTGATTCCAGAGAGATATTCAGAATTTTTATTTTTTTATTTTTTTTTATACAAACAATACTGCTTATATTGTTTAATTATGCTGCACTAATTTCTTTTTATAAATTTGAGTTCAGGATTTATCTCCCCTCACAAATTATTGTGAACATAAATATCTAACTAAATACAACAGATGTAAAGTACATGTACATGTACATGCTATACCCACCTTGTCAAATTGGTTTTAGACGAGTTTGGTAAGGGTGTACAAGGCCAAGAAACATTTTAGCTTGAGTAGACATTCAGGAGACGCATCACCTTTTCCATTACGAGAAATGTTAAAGTAATTCATCCGCCTATAACCCAGGTACACCTGTTCTGTCTGTCCACTCAGGAAATTATTTCATCCAATCAAAAGTAGGATCACGTTCTTCCGTATATGTTGTTCTGTGTGAAGCATCGTCTCTGTATCAATCACCCCATTTCCTCTCATTCCTTTGTACAATATCCCAATAATTCAGTTAATCCTTCCATTATGCTCACATATCGTTCTTCCAGATGTATTTTGTAAATGTTTTAGCCAGTAACTTTGATTGTTAAGCGACTGCTGTATTTTTTCACTCACCCACAGGTAGATATATGTTTTGTGCAATAACCAATTATCAGACCAAGACTGCACGTCCCTGTTACTTTTGTCGAGTGCGACTTTGAGTTACCATGACAACCAATGCAATGAAGACCTACCAAAGACTGTCTCTGTCACTTTTATCCAATATGACCTTATCCAATAAGACCTATGTCTTGTGTGACCTTGAGTTACAGTGACAGCTAGTCTAGACCAGCCAAAAACAGTTAATGTTACTTTTTGTCTGGTGTGAACTTTAGTTACCATGACAAGTAAATAAACAGTCTATACCAATAAAAAAAACACCTGTTACTTGTCATGTGTGACCTTGAGTTACCTTGACAGCTAATCTAGACCAGATAAAAACTGTCCCTGTTACCTTTAGTTACTTTGAAAACCAGTCTAGACCAACCAAAGACTGTCCTCGTTACTTTTGTCTTGTGTGACCTTGACTCACCCTGACAACCAGTCTAGACCAAACAAAGACTGTCTTCATTACTTTTGTCTTGTGTGACCTTGACTCACCCTGACAACCAGTCTAGACCAAACAAAGACTGTCTTCATTACTTTTGTCTTGTGTGACCTTGACTCACCCTGACAACCAGTCAAGACTAACCAAAGACTGTCCTCATCTCTTTTGTCTTGTGTGACCTTGACTCACCCTGACAACCAGTCTAGACTAATAAAAGACTGTCCTCATTGCTTTTGTCTTGTGTGACCTTGACTCACCCGGACAACCAGTCTAGACTAACCAAAGACCGTCCTCATTACTTTTGTCTTGTGTGACCTTGACTCACCCGGACAACCAGTCGAGACCAACCAAAGACTGTCCCTGTTGTTGTGTCTTTTGTAAACCTGTGTTACCATGACAACCACAATCATTACTAGACCAATCTTTGACTGATTTGGTAAACTCTGTACAGTGTGAATGTTAGCTGCAATGACAACCACATCAATCAATTACTAGACCAAATAACGTGTATACTTCTACCATTGTGACCTTTGCTACCGCAAGTGTTGCCAAGTATGTTCATATATGACCTTGTAGCGGGTAAAGATGATGAATTTTCTCCTTGTTTCCTATCCAAGTATGTGTTGTTCACAAAAATGTTCACCTTTGAACTTTGAACCAATCTTGTTACTGAAACGTTTCCTCATTTCCTCTTTACCAGACCTAGAGGGTTATAGAGATGTTAACCTTTCACCTTTAACTTTGTTTTCACCTTTGACCTTTAACTTTGTTGTAAATCTTTTATGTTTTGCTTGATATTTATATATATATCAAAAGCCATGAAAAGAAATTTCTTATGATATCTGTCAAATGTTAGCATTTTAGTTGAAAGCTTTAGATTTTGTTGTGTTTTCCTGCTTTTTTCTGTGATAGTGTCCTTTTAAAAGTTAGTGTTTGTTGTTTCCTTATATAATACCGGTATTGCCAAAATTGTTAAAACCATATAGTACGCATTAATTATGTGATGATGTTTTAAATGATATAACACGATTGATGTATGTCTTGTACCTGTTTTTATAGTTCTCACTGTCCTGATAACAATAACGGTATAGAATATTTTTCTTGATTACTCCACATTGTGAATATACAGTATTGGTATACATGTGTCAGTCGATTCGAACTAAATTTGTGATCACACCGTTCAAACATGTCATTACTACAATGATAATTTCAAAATATATATTTCCATGTAGATTTAAATAGTAATTAATTAATTAGTAGTAATTGATTAATGCTTACTTCTTGAAATTTCATGGAAAAATAAAAATGTGAATGGGAAGAGACAATTCCATTGTGTTATAATGTTGGGAATATTCAGTTGTATTCCAATTATGATTCATACAGATATATATCTGATTTTTCTATCTTGTCAGAAAAAATAACTGCACATAATAAAGTAAGATCTACTTTCCTCAAATGGAAGACTGACTTCAGGGAAATATTTCAGAAATGTGGTAAATTGATTTCAATGTTTGTTTTCTTTTTTTTTATGTTTTAATTAATATGGTTTTAATATGATACAAGATGTCGGGTGATCTTGAAATCCATGTTGCTTCCACATCACACAACTTGTATATAGAAAATACATTCTTCAATTTTTTGAGATGGAGTCGTTTATTATTAGAAATAATGAAGATGAAAATTAACAATATTCTAAGTCTAAAAATGCAACAAGGCATGCAGACAGTGATTAGAACGATAGGCCCCCTCCACAGTGATTAGAACGATAGGCCTCCTCCACAGTGATTAGAACGATAGGCCTCCACAGTGATTAGAACAATAGGCCTCCACAGTGATTAGAACGATAGGCCTCCACAATAATTAGAACGATAGGCCTCCACAATGATTAGAACGATAGGCCTCCACAATGATTAGAACGATAGGCCTCCACAGTGATTAGAACCAGGCCCAGTCATGCTAGGGTTTACAGTTGCACCCAGATTAAAATTAAGGGGAAGTACCTGGATGTAAAGAATCCCAATGTGGAACTCTCTAGTGTTTTACCTTCAGAGGCACAGTGATCCTTAATGTGTCTTTAATCACAGACTGGCTCATCCTACTGTAGATAATCCCCGCGTATAGCTTAATGCCAAAATAATTATTATATTACTATTGAAGTAGACACAGAAACAATACCATTGAAAATATCTAGATGTTCTGTTTATTTCATGTAGAAAATACACATAACAATCAACTACATCTTATCAATGTATGATAGATTTCAATCCGTTATCATAATTTCCTCATTGAAGGTTTTAATCAATTATATTTTCATGCATCATATTCCTCGATAAAAATAATTTTATCAACGAGCATATTGTCATGTATCATAATTTCATCATTAAATATCATTTGTTTGTACCATATATATATGTGCTGACTTAAAGCAATCAAATCATGTTCTATTTTCTGTACAAGTGAGCTGAAGGAACCTGAACGCAAGGCTATGCAACAAGGGGAGATCACCCTGATAAGGGTGAATGTGATACCTATATATGTGTGTGGTGTATGGGGCGACGCCCAGCACCTCGCAAATACCAATAAAGTAAAAAATAAACAATTCAAAAGTGTCAGTGTTTTTATTATGCGTCTTGAGTGTTTTTTTCTAAAAAGATTAAAAAAATAATGTCAAATGAACGGTTCAACTCTATTTAGAGTTATCAGGGCCACACATTTAGAGAAAGTGGTACTATATTTAAAATTATCACCTTGTCTGTTCGTCCCTTATTCATTTCTGCATGATAATTCCTACTTTCATTCTCTTTGTAATTTTATAGGGTGATTATTGATTTTGGACCAAAATCTTTTTATTTTTTCAATGTATTTGCTAAATTATACTACCTACATTTTGAGATCTATTAATTTCAATGAGAAGAACAACCTGAAGGTGTCAGTTAAAAGTATTGTTTTTCCCCCCGAGAGATATTCATACAAATTTTTTGTATGCTTAAATTTTGGTCAGGCAGAATATTCCTGATGGATATATGAAAAAGTTGGCAAGTATGAATTATTTGCATAAATATATTTCTGATGTTGATGAAATTTTGTAAGCAGGTACAATGTTCAAAGATCTAAAGTATTGGGTTCAAATTTACATAAAATCTAGGCAAAGTTATTGGAGTAATTTACATGCTAGTCTGATTGGTCAACAGTTTCTGCAAAAATATTATCAGTTTCTGATAAAATTTGGTTACATTTAAACTCTACGAAGAGGAAATAAGTGGGAAATTGAGTGAAAGCACACAGTTACATCCTTGGCTGAATAGGTGAATTCCATAGGAAGGGAGGTAACTCTCAAATGGTGACATTGCCATCAAGGACCATTTCAAAACCTTTTCCTTGATGTGTACATTCCATGCGTGATGGAAATCAACCCCAATTATCGGTTCCATTTCCATTATTATATTACTCTATTAGACATGAATCCAGAGAAAGAAAAAAAACAATCACTTCAATTTAGCAAGAATATCAATTTATTTTTCTATATGATATCATGATCAATTTAAATACAAACAATAAATATTTCCATACAATATCACAATCGCAATTACCTTACGTTTTAATGCAAAGGCAACAAAGGTTCATACCGCATACATCCAACACACCTGGGCCCATATTCATGAAACTGTTCTCATGCTCAAATTCAGATTCTTTGCTCAAACCCAATTTCTTGTTCCTGTGATAAATTAATAAATGAAATCACATTTTGTCAAAAATATGGAAAAATTGGATAGATTAAAAACTGAATGAGGCTTTCAATGTTAGTTTGACTGTGAGATATAATTTAAGTGAGTTACAAGAAAGTTGGCTTGAGCGCAGAATCTGTAATCGAGCATGGGAAAGGTTTCATGAATACAGTCCCTGTACTCGTTAACCATACTGATATAAATACACTGTACTTATACAATGTATTGAAACATTTAACTCAATATTTAATTACATATCTTACCTTTCAACTAATTTCCCCATACACATACACATGCGAGAGCGTATTTTCTATTAGTGGCAGTGTTTATAGATTCTGTTCATCATGTATTCCATGATAATTGGGTAAGATTTTTAATGAACTTAAGTGCCCTAAGTGATTGGCAGTAACAATTTTTTTCAATTTCTTCCAACAGGCAGAACTGACCAGAGCAGTTCGTTTTGAAGACACCGACAAAGTAAATAATTCTATAAGATCATAAAAATGATAATGTACAGTTGGATATCTGAAAATGTGTATTTGGACGGATATCTGTGTTGTCAGATATATGAAAATCTTTGGTTGAACATCTTGGATATCATCTGTGGTGATATGGAGAGGTCCTAATAACATCATTCCAACCCAGGATCTGTGCTTATATATATCATGTAGTATACGATATTTTTCAGCCTGGAGCAGCATACAAAAATTTCTCAGCTTAATTCAAAGTTTTTAAGAAATTTTTGAGCATCATCACTGAAGATGTAGGTACCCTGCTAAAATCAACTAAAATTTTGAGCCTCCTAATTATAAATGGATATATAGTTACCCATCCTACAGCTACAATATTAACAGGTATTACATCTTCAGCTCACTTCACAATGTCTTCAGAATTTCTTAGCCTCCTAACTGAAGATATTGGTTCACTGTAACAGGTATATCATGTCTTTTCCTGCTACTGAAGTCTGTGCATCCTGTAATACCACTTAGATCTAAGTGACCCAATGAAAAATGTCCCGAGTCTTAGGTTACTGAACAATTATTCGTGAATTCTGCAAGTCAGGAATGAGGATTGAGGTTATGTCTGCTAGAGGTAACGCACCTCTATCCAGTAAGTAGAACGGACTCAGACATTCAATCCATGTTGCAGTACGTATTACAGATAATGCTAAGGTCCATTTGTTGAGATCAATCGTCGGTGTCGGAGTCAGAAGCGTCCTCCTTGAGTACGGCCGACGTCAGGGACTTGAGATCCTCTATAACTGACTCCAGGGGCTCATCTGTAACAGTAGAAACGCAAAGTTTACCCTGTTTAATTGATGGAGTTCTGGATACAATTATTCTACCGTTAACCCTTTCTTGTAAACTGCAATGGTATACCAAACCAAGTTATCTATTATATAAATGTTGGAAGTAAATGTTATCTTAAGTAAGTCATGTTTAATACAGTTTCAGTGAAACTCAACACTGATGACAACTGTCTTAATGTAAACATTGCCAAGACCTTGGCCCTTTTCGTTTATGTAAAATGACTTCCTCTTTTAAATGTAATATAATCTGGAGTGAAGCCTGGCAGACGAGGTATGAAAATACACAAATACCTCTGGTTCCACCTTTGAAACCATTTAGCTAATTAATTTATGAATGAAATTGACCATATTAAACCACACTGTTGGTTGCTTATAACTCCAAGTTCTTGATGGAGATTTTTTCTACTCTGTCCTTGTCCTCCATATATAAAGGAGCGATACATAATGAAGACGAATCCCACATTTACGACAGCTAGGAAAGATCTACGAATGTTTATATTCAACACAAATTGTACCCTACCTGTTGGTCCTTTGTCTGCTGCCCCCTCCAATGTGGGTGGTGAGATCACAGCCTTTCTCTGAGGTACAGACTCCTCAGCCTCAAAGGTGATTGGCTCTGACCTTGTGGCCTTGACCTTTCCTATAAGTCCTTCCTGTCTCAGAGTGGCCTGAATGAAAGAGAAAGAGGGGTTTGTATCTGAAATAATTATACTAATTTTGATATGCAAATACTCTTCTACTAGAGATATTTTACCTGTCACTATCAATAAAGGCTGGTAATGAGGTATTATAACATTTACTGAAAAAAATGGCCTACTTTGTGTGTTGGATACATGCAACCTCCAATCTTAAATGAAAACCCCGGATTACTTGCCTATTATCTGGTTACAAAGGAGACTTGGTTACACCATATTATTGTAATTGTAACCTTGGTTCCTCATAGGGACCAAAGGCTACTTTCCGTAATTGTAGCCTTCCTTTTCTGTAGTTACCAAAGATAACCAGCCATCATAATGTTCCTGTATTACTATAGTAAAATTCAGTTACTATGGTTAAACCTTCCAGCCCATCCTGAGATTGCTAACTTGTGATACAAGAGTTACCTATAGTTGCCGCTGACCTATCATGTTTCTTTCCTAAGTCATCTTAAGGTTCCTGCCCTGTATTAACAGTTATCTGTGGTTGCTATGGCTACCTACTAGCATGAGATTTCTGTGCTGTATTACCATGGTAACCTATGGTTATTACAATTACCTACTATAATGAGATTTCTGTGCTGTATCAACATGGTTACCTGTGGTTGCTATGGTTACCTACTAGCATGAGATTTCTGTGTTGTATTACCATGGTAACTTATGGTTATTACGGTAACCTACCATCATGAGGTTCCTGTCCTTCTCCAGTGCATGTAGTTGCTGCTGCAACTGGGTGATGTGTTTGGTGTAATGTGTTTCTACGGTTACCAGATGCTCTGCTGATCGTTCCTTCTCCCTGTTAGACTGGCGTTCTAACTGTCGAAGTGCAACAACTGGAATGGCCAATGTAAACAAACTTTGATTTTCTGTCCTTTAAATAACTTCTACATAATACAGGTCCTGGTTTAAATTAGTATATCTATCGTATCACAAAACAGATATGTTTCATTCAATCAGGTGAAGAGATGTCAAAAGCAAAAACATGTCCTTTCATTATTTGTATCATAATTATATACAATGTACTGTAAAACATCACCATCTCATAGCAAAGCCAAAGATTTTCAAGAAAAAGACAATCAGTTACCTTACATAAATATACATACACAGATGATAAATCTGAAATCCAATGTTTAAAGACATGGTCCAGTTTTACAATGTCATATATGCAGAAAAACAATTGTGACATTAGTTTTCAATATTTCTACAGAAGTAGTCGGGTATTCACAGAATTAGCCCTTTTTGCAGTTTAAATTTTTGAATGTGATGTACTAATTCCAAGAAATGAACAATAATTTCCAGTTTCTCTTTTCCATGGAAACTTATCACTCCTGAAAATTGCCAAAAGCAGAACCATGCAAATTATTGCAGTAAATGATACAAAAAGTAGATTTCAAATAAAACCTATCATCCTTTGTCTGTACCTGCTTTCGTGTGCTCCCTTCGAGCGTCATCAAGTTTACGATTCAGCTCAGCCAGTTCCTCTGCCGTTTCTGTCTGCATTAATGTTTTCTGCTCTGACAAGACTAAAAAATGAATTAAAAATTACTTATTCAGGACTCAAAGCATCAGATCAAAGGGTCAGATAGCTTGATATTTGGAATGGGTCTAAGACAGAATAAAACTAAAATATGACTGCCCCCAATCACAGGCAAACTATATAATGTCATTCTTTGACAAATGCCTATAAATAGTAACAGTGTCTTTGGCCTTGATATTTAAGGAATGATTTTTGTTTTTTCAACATTTATGAGGTCATAACAACAATAGGTTTATGGACATATTAAATGAATCGCGTTAGCGATTCATGTAAAATATGTCCAAAAACCCATTGTTGTTATGACCTCATAAATGTTGAAAAAATAAATATCATTCCTTATATTTACATTGACGAATCCTTTCAGTGGATCGATATAACAACGAATAAAACAAATAAACAGGGTTTGTTCCTGCTTATACACGGGTGCAACGCAGTGGCGAGAACAGTGTTTTTTCGCGGGGAAATGTGACACTATCGTGAGAGATCTTAGCAACCGTCAACAACAATAACACAACAAAATGTAGTTCCATATTCAATGTTTATTTGTAGCACAGGACACGTGAATACGTGGATATTTCACAAAGCACAGTTCAATAATATTTTAAGATGTAAGAATTAAGCATCTAGGTCGGTCGTTCCGAGTGAGTAGTTTTTGTAGTGTATTACTACGCAGTGTGATCAGGTTACTATCAGTTCCCACGTGCTGAGATTCTATGAACACCTGTGTTATGCATTTATGAATGTAATTTTTGTCAATGGGTCTAAGCATACAGAATGTAAATATTGTGAAATCAATTTCTGTGCTTTAGTGCACCTATAATAAAACATACAATCTTTTTAAGTCAATCATATTTGCTACATCTCCTAATCCTTGCATAGAGTCTACATGATGCTTTCTAATGGCGGTAACAGTGTAGAAGTTATAGCAGGCTGCATTGCAGTTTATATCTCAAGTATTACTTTCAGGTTTTATAATATTACACAGTTAAAATTTTCCGATCATGTATAATGAATGCCCCATGAAAAAGCGACAATATTATCCCTGCAAAAATAACTGGCTATATAGGGACTTGATAAAAACGGCTCTTTCAACAATTGGCCCCTAATTGCCACCCTAGAAAATGACATTTTTGTAGGGAACTCTGTAATTTAATACACCTATGATGTGCAGCTCAGTATTCAAATATTCTTTTGCCAGCTGCTGAGAATGTTGCAGCAAACAGAATGGAAAACATGTAGCTTTTACTGAAATGGCAATGGTGCCACAGTTTGACAATAAATTACGATTATAACCTGTATGTATCCTGACCTTGACCCAGATTACACCACTACAACTAGTACTACGACATACCTTGTGTAGACCTGATGTCCTGATGAGCTATCGTACATACCTTGTGTAGACTGATGTTCTGCTGAGCTATTGTACATACCTTGTGTAGACTAATGGCCTGCTGAGCTATCGTTCATTCCCTGTGTAGACCTGATGTCCTGCTGAGCTATTGTACATACCTTGTGTAGACTAATGGCCTGCTGAGCTATCGTTCATTCCCTGTGTAGACCTGATGTCCTGCTGAGCTATTGTACATACCTTGTGTAGACCTGATGTCCTGTTGAGCTATCGTACATACCATGTGTAGACTGATGTCCTGCTGAGCTATCGTAAATACCTTGTGTAGACTGATGTCCTGCTGAGCTATCGTAAATACCTTGTGTAGACTGATGTCCTGCTGAGCTATCGAACATACCTTGTGTAGACTGATGTCCTGCTGAGCTATCGGACATACCTTGTGTAGACCTGATGTCCTGATGTGCTATCGTGCATACCTTGTGTAGACTGATGTCCTGCTGAGCTATCGGACATACCTTGTGTAGACCTGATGTCCTGATGCGCTATCGTACATACCTTGTGTAGACTGATGTTCTGCTGAGCTATTGTACATACCTTGTGTAGACTGATGTCCTGCTGAGCTATCGTAAATACCTTGTGTAGACTGATGTCCTGCTGAGCTATCGTAAATACCTTGTGTAGACTGATGTCCTGCTGAGCTATCGGACATACCTTGTGTAGACCTGATGTCCTGATGTGCTATCGTGCATACCTTGTGTAGACTGATGTCCTGCTGAGCTATCGTACATCCCTTGTGTAGCCTGATGTCCTGCTGAGCTATCGTACATAACTTGTGTAGACCTGATGTCCTGTTGAGCTATCGTACATACCTTGTGTAGACCTAATGTCCTGTTGAGCTATCGTACATACCTTGTGTAGACTGATGTTCTGCTGAGCTATTGTACATACCTTGTGTAGACCTGATGTCCTGTTGAGCTATCGTACATACCTTGTGTAGACCTGATGTCCTGCTGAGCTATCGTGGTCTTTAGGACCTTGATCTTCTCTGACGCCTCCTCCAGCTCTCTCTGCTGAAGGTCACATTTTTCACTCAGCTCTATTGCTCTCTGGACAAACACAGAAAAGTTTATCATCACACTGACAGATTATTGTGTTATTATATACTTCTCCAAAAACTTCATCAAACCTTCCCAGTGCCAGCCCTGTTATGTAGTGTTTGTATGGTGCATACAGTTTAGCTCTGATAATCCAGTCCTTTCCCATCCTCGATATCCAGGGATTACGCTCACGTTTGCTCTCTACACCCCTGGAGTATGTCATAGCAAAATTGAAGGCACGAAGATAGCTGTTTGATTGGTCTCAGGTAAAAAAAACCTGACCAATCGCTAGGCTGATACCTGTCCATTGAAGATTACAAAGGAGAGACGCCCGACTTCAAAGCCTGTCAATTTTTACATTTATCTGACTGCAAGATTCTTTTGATGAACATTTCTTCTTGTCTCATCAACAAGGTGGCGCACACCGAGCATTCAATTTTGCTATGACATATTCCAGGGGTGTAGAGAGCGAAAGTGAGCGTAACCCTGGATATCGAGGATGCTTCTTTCCTGGAACAGTTCTTCATTTTATCTTAATTCCGCTGAACACAGTAGAATCATTCAGTGCAAAATTAAACATCCATGTTTTTGGAACTAAATATGATATGGCGGTTGGTCAGATCTGCTTAATTTATTACCCTCCATAATATTCTGGTGTTTTAACCACAAATTTTGGTCCCTGCAAAATTAAAACTAGACAGTATATATGCCTGTTAGAGCTAGTAACTATAGGTAAACTTAACATCTACTTTGAGTAAATGTCTATATGTTTAAGTAGATTTTGCCTCTGTGGTAGTTATCTACCTTAGTAGTTTCTATAGACTAATTATATTTCACTTGTCAAGATATTTGTTTTCATGCATTCAGCATTAAACTATACACGTTTTGTGAAATGCGAGTTAAATATTCTCAAGGTCCCAATCAACTCTCTAACATAACAAGTTCTCTGCTTATGACATCTGGACCTGGTTTTTCTGAGCTTGACAAGACTAATGATAAGACTAAAAACAATCTGTAAGCCGTGTATGCCCCTAGTCTCCATTCAACGAATGAATATGACAAGACAAAAACACCTTTTTGAAAATTTGCATTATGAACAGTTTAAGCCAAGGAGGCATTGAGCTGTTGATCCCAGGGATACAAAAGTGTACATTGTTGTACCTTAGCTCTCCTGTTGATTGATCAGACACCTGATAAATAAGTGTCTCACCTGTGATTTTTCCTGCGTTATGTACTCTAGGTCCTCAATGGTCTTTCTCAAGCTGGTAATCTCTTCCTCATCTGTAACAAACAAAACCAAAATAATAAGTCACAGGACGTTTGAATTTATTCTGCCAACCGCCCACATCATTAGAACTAAAGTTTAGTAGCAATAGTCTTCTAACTTAAAGTTCAGTTTTATTGATATCCAAAATTCCATGAAATGGAGGACAAACAGCATAACAAAAGCAAAACTCTTATACACAGCAGAAAAACCCAATGTTCTGTAAGATCCCATCTCTGAGCACTCTGACAACCTGTCTAATCTGACCTAGAGTATTCCCATATCCTGTCTAGTACGTAGGTGAATCCATTTATTTTTCAAACAGAAAAACAAAACAAAACAAGAACACTGTTTTTTGTACACCTTTGTTCCCCTAACGAGACCCTTCCCTAGACCTGCTCTTCAATGGATCCACTCTGACCAAGGCCCTTAATATATTTACTGGATTCTTATAGAGGTTATATTACATCGACTTCTAGCAAAGGGGAATAACTCTTATGGTGTATATGCAAGGTTGCATCAATTTTTTCAGTTTCATAGAAATTGGATCATAAAAGATGAAATGAATTTCTGAATAGTATATATCTGTGGATACTGGACACATGTTAATAATAATCTGTGGTTCTTATATACCGCTTTATCACAACCTAGGTCATAGGTTGTCTCAAAGAGGTTCACAAATTATTATCCGTGGTGCCTGGGCCTTTGCAACCAGCCAATATCTTTTTTAACTTCCTGGATTTCATACAGCGGGTGCCGCAATTTAGATGCTCACAGCTAGCATTCAACAATTCCAGCACTGCCCAACCACATACGCATTTACAGTTGAGTAGACTGGAACAAGCGAAGTAAAGTACATGTATCTTGTTCAAGGATACAACACAGTGCCTTGATGTAACTCGAACCTGCAACCCTTCAGTCACAAACCTGGCGTCCTACCACTAGATTTCCCTGCCTCAATCAACTGGCAAGGCAACTGCAAAAGTACTGTAGAATACCTTACATGACCAGATATGATAGAATACCTTACATGACCAGATATGATAGAATACCTTACATGGCAAGGTATAGAGAATCTTACATGTTGCTGTGGCCTCTTGTACTCGTTCATCCCAGGTTTGACTGTGCTGTCGCAGGTGAACGGCCAATGTGTCACGCTCGTTTGTCACACGATCCAGTTCCTCCTGTATTTGAGTTACACTGAAGTACACCAAAAAATACATAGGTATTAGTGTTACAAATCATACGAGACAATCTAAAGGGCCTCAAACTAAGAATAAAGACACCCACGATCATTTCATGTTATACAGTATATTAATTATTAAGATCACTCTATGGAATTACTAGCCCAGATAAATAAAGGTCTAGACCAATATTCATATCTAAACAATCAAGGAATATTTGGTTGCAAGATATAAAGTCATGCAATATGGTTGTGTATGCATGGAGAATACTAATACCGTGTCTTCTTTCAATCTACCTCAGTAAAGTGGCATAACAACACAGAATCTGAACTTGTATTAATGCACATGTAAATGAAACAACACCTAAGCTCTCACAACTCTTGCCAAAGAGAATAATCATATTAACTATCTGGAATTCTAGCATGTCAATACTTTTCAGTGATTGATATTCACATGTTATTTGGCAATAACATGGATGTGAATGTTTTTATTTGCCCATAAAGAACATGGGACAAAAATCATCCCCCCGTATTGATAATATAAACAAGTGAGTCTTTAAAGAGCATTTCATTACATTAATGACCAACTTGTTATATACAAGTTTTACCTGTCATCTGTAGTTATCTCCCCTTGTCTATCCCCGGTCTGTTTCTCCACTTCTTTGGCCTTTCTCTGTAGCAGAGCGTCCCGGTGAGCATACAGACCTGTTATAAAGGAGAACTTTGTGACAAAGGGAATGACATACACAAAGCCACCTTCAAGTAATAATAACCATTAATGGGCCATCCTCATAAAAAAGTTAGTTTCCCTTCTCGCATATTTTCAGAGGCTAGGTAACTATTTATTTTTTATATATCTAATGATGTCATATTTCTATATAAAACGCTAACTTTAAATGATTTTTTGTAAACAAATGCTTTTAAAAGTTCACAAAAAGAAAATATCTCCATTAATGTGTTTTAAAAATTAATAACATTCCAAGCAATGCTTATTGCTTTCAAAAGTCAAGGTCCTAAGCAAACAACTTAAAGGGAGCTGACACTTTTGCTTCAGATTGATATAGAGATGTCACAGAGAAAGTACTGCTACTTGTTCAAAAAGACAGGTAATATACTGGAACACAGCAGACAGTAGATATAAGGATTCAAACAGTTGTACAAATTACAGCAGCTTTGGAGTTTTAAGCAGTACAATAAATATCAAGGATTGATAATTTGTAATAAGAAGTCAACTGCAACTCAGTATGTATTCTTGACACTGCAGAAGTTATCGCAATAACTAGGTTGATTTTTCCAGACACTACAGTAGTTATCTCAAGATTAACCAATATTACTGGAATACTGACTTTTACTAACTGTGACACTGAACTTGAAGATTAGATTTAAGATTAGTCTTTCGGATTCTGAGTTAATCTCTGAAAACAAAAGTATTGATGGACAGACAGACAGAGAGATCGACACTGTGATTAATATAGGGCACCTGCACATCAGATGCGGAGCTCTTAAATGAAAATAGGTGTGAGCCTGAACCTGTGTCTACCACAGCTTAAGTTAGTAAACGGTCACAGGGTGAGCCATACCTTGTAACATCTCAACACGACCACTTGCGAAGCTGATTCGCTGACCGTATCTTTGGAGTGTTACTAGGGCAGCGGTCAGTGGCTGGAGCTTGGCCTCCATGGCAGAGATGGCGCTGGACATAGGATAGAAAATTTGTTCAGATTTTAACAACATTGCTAATGAGTAAAGACATTATAAATAAAAACCAATGTTGATCAGTGAAAGAATGTTTATCGCCGAAAGATATCAATTGACATCATCACTCAGAACTTATGACACAAGCTTACTGTGAAACTCCATCAGACTGTCTCTTTTTACGGTTTTCATATTTTTTCTTCTCTTTCCAAATATGTTCCTCTTAATTTGTACATCATCTAAAAAAAGCTTTTTTAATTGTTACGTGCAAAGTATCATTTTCAAATTTTGCAAAAAAGACAGGTAGAGAAGAAAAAATATTCATATGTATGTATGAGGTAATGCAAGCCTCTGATCTGATTCAAATTTCTATAAACATGGGAAGAATTTCAATATCCCCAACATCTGGTACATATGATAGGCTCTATTACCTATTTAATAATTTAGAAAAAGGATTTCAAATAAATTTAAACACAAACAATGAAGTGATTTCAACGTGATTTTTATGCTGTTGAATTCAGTAACGGGCACCTTTGTGCGAAGTTGCCCAGACTGTCCATTGAATCCCTGTCCTGAGAAATCTGCTGGTCAAGCATGACCGCCACCTTCTGTGTGTCCCCTGCCTCTTGCTGTAGTCTCTATAGCACAAAGAAACAAATTAACATCATCTCATAACATCTGTATCATTAATTGCCTCTCAAACACACAGAAACAAATATCATCTCATAAGATCTGGAGCATTGCCTCTTAAACACACCGAAACAGTGCCATTATCATACTGGGACATTAAACCAAACGACAATTATCAATACAGCCCATTTGGTCCCATTATTACTAGATCTCTAATTACACGCATGCAAAAATCAGAATTTTTACATTTTTATCTCAATGATAATGCTTTATCTAGTCATGGTCAGTGTGTGCTATTTAAGGAATGTAATAACAGTGATTTTTTTCTGTGAATTTTGGGCCTAGATATTTTCTGCCATATTTTCCCAAAACCATGCTTTCAGTACGTGATATTTTCCAAAAGTCACAAGGTACAGGCCGCTGTCTGAAAGAAATAACAAATAGTGGCAGCATTACAAGGTTTTATTGTATCATCAATTTCAAAGATTTGGTAAGTAGTAAAGTCAAGGTCCCAACCTGTCCCAACAACCTGTCCTAGTGTCTATATATATAGATAGATAGAGCTATACTGTATGTCAATTTGTATACTTTACCTTGTTGCTGTTGGATTCCATGTCGAACTGTGCCTTGACGTCAGACAGGGAGTGGGCCAGAACCTCCTTCTGACTGTTCAGGGACATCACCTGGTCCTTGAGGTCTGACACCTTAAATTACAACACTCTTAAGCTTCAACTCAAATTCATGTCCAACACACTTGAGCTTCCATTAAAATTCATATTCAATTCATATGCAACTCCCTTGAGCTTCAATTCAAATTCATAACCAAAACAGTTTAGCTTCAATTCATTGTAATTTATATATTCAACACACTTCAGCTTTAATTTAAATTCATATTCAACACACCACAGTTTCAATTAAAATTCATATTTAATATTCTTTAGCTTCAATTAATTAGAATTTGTATTAATTTAAATTCATATTCAACACACTACAGCTTCAATTCAAATTCATATTTAATATTCTTTAGCTTCAATTAATTAGAATTTGTATTCAACATACATTCAATTAAGTTTAATTCAAATTCATATTCAAAGCTCTACACCGTCAATTCAAGTCTATATTCAATAGGTCAATGACCTTTACATTTTGTATAAGAGAAACCTGTTTAAACCTGATTCATGAAAACTAGACCTACATGTTGAATAGAAGATATTTTCAGAGGAAAATGTTCAAGTTTATTTCAACAATACCAGTTATTGTCTTTCACTATAACTTTATATTAGAAACAGTCTGCTACAGAGGAGACAATCTTACCTTTTCCTTCCAGTTGTGGTCATTCTTCTTCTTCATCATCTCTGACGACTTCTGCTGAACAAGGAGAGCAAACACTTTTTCCCGCCATCTAAAAATGTATCAGTTTTACTCTAAAATCACTGACAGAATGAGTTTTGCTAAACTTAAAGAAACTTATTTTTTTGTTGAATTTATAACATGGAAACATGTGGTCGGGTGATGCAGTGGATAGCGCACTTGACTTTCACCAAGGCAACAGGGGTTCGATTCCCTGATCGGACTTGAAATGATATAGGGTCACCTCCCCAACCACATTGGTTTTCTCCGGGTACTCCGGTTTCCTCCCACAGTAAGACCTCCTGTGCGCTAGCATCCAGCCCAACAAGAGTGATTAGTATAGGTTGTAAAAACTTGTTTCATATTTGTTGTAAAATAAATCAAGTTTATATATTATATTAACATAGAAACAGCCCTGAAGAGATAGTATTACGACTAACCTTAAGCTTGTTACTAGTGTGAAAACTTTGGTCTAAAAAAAAGTCAGGATAAAGGACTATGTATGGTTTGGGCCTTTTTTGGCCCCCAAATCCATCAAAATTAAAAATCTGCAATAAAACTTTCAAACAACTGTTTCTCTAATTTTGAATACTTCCCTAGTATTATAATGTAAACATTTATTTGTGTTTTCAATTTTGGCTGCCATGGTAACCAGGTCATATTTGCATAAATTATTGAAATTTGATTATTCAGTCAATTTTGACAAGTTTTCACCTAGATTTCCTCTTAGCTACCATAGAGCGCACTCTTGAACAAACTTTATATTTCTCCTAAAGATGTATTACAGGTGCCTACACATTATCCTTTGAGATTAAGTTTGTCCAATCATGCGCTCTATAGTTTTTAGGAGAAAAACTATGCAAAATATCACAATATTCACTGAATATTCATTTTTTTCTAATTTATGCAAATTTGAACTTGTTACCATGGCAATAATAATTAGAAATGTAAATAAATATGTTCATAATAGTATTTGGGAAGTATTCGAAATTAAAGAAACAGTCATTTCAAAGTTAATTGAAAGGTTTTGAATTTTGATGCATTTTGGGGCCAAAACCCGCCCAAACCATACATAGTCCTTTCCCAGTTTATTGATATAAAACAGGAAACATCATTTGATAGTCTTCAGTTCTTCAACTGAAGTGCTCTGTTTTGGTCAGTTTTCTGCTTTATCAGAGCTTATATATCTATCTTATATAAATTCTCAAGTAAACAATCTTTCACCTAACAATAACATGGGATTTGAACAAATCAGACATTCATGACAAATGTAACCTATCTACATACAATGTAAAATTATATATACATGTATTCAATGTAAATGTGAAATATTTTGTGTTTGAAAATTTACATGTCCATTATTCAAATCATATGTTGTGGCGAACATTTTTCTTTAAAAAATAGAACTGCTGCCATATATATTTCATAGTTTGTCTTTGTTTTTCTTAGACAATGAAAAAAATTCCCATAAGGTCTTAAGGATTTATATAGCGAAATGTTACAGAAAGTCAGAGGAATTCATCTACACTATATAATATAATAGTATATAAACTAGCAGACATATCCATGTTCACATTATTCGACAGATCAACATCCGTAGGTGTGTTTCCTGTAACAGCTTATTTAATTTGGCCCAGCTACTAGTTATAACAATACAGGTGATTTATTTACCTATAATTACCCCCCACATAAGGGAGTTGTAAAGATCAATACAACAATTGGTAATTTTATGGCCCAAATCATTAAATATTAATAGGGACTGCTGGGTATTCTGTCCCACATCAGACATAAGTGGACTAGCCCGCATTGGTTAAAGGCATAGTTTATTGCTGTAAGAAGGGGAAACAGGGTGTAAATGATGGATGATATCTACCTGGTAAGTAGATTTTCTTTCTGGTCTTTGTCAATCTTCTCCTTTGTCGTCTGAAACAGAAAGAATATTTTCATATTTTGTTCTCCTACAGCTAACAATAGTGAGGATAAGATCAGGATATTAAATTTGAGTGTAAGGTGAGGATACTAATCTGAGTATAAGATGAGGATACTAAATCTGAGTGTAAGGTGACGATACTAATCTGAGTGTAACTCACACAGTAAGATGAGGATACTAATATGAGTGTAAGGTGAGGATACTAATCTGAGTGTAAGATGAGGATATTAAATTTGAGTGTAAGGTGAGGATACTAATCTGAGTGTAAGATGGCCTGGGGATACTTAATATAAATGTAAGGTTCAGATACTTTATCTGTGTGTAAGATGAGGATACTTAATATAAATGTAAGGTTCAGATACTTTATCTGAGTGTAAGATGGGGATACTTAATATGAGTGTAAGGTAAAGATACTTAATATAAATGTAAGGTTCAGATACTTTATCTGAGTGTAAGATGAGGGTACTAAATCTGAGTGTAAGATGAGGATACTTAATATAAATGTAAGGTTCAGATACTTTATCTGAGTGTAAGATGGGTATACTTAATATGAGTGTAAGGTAAAGACACTAAATCAGTGTGTAAGGTAAGGATGAATATTCAAGGAAGTCATTGTACAATGAAACCTTGGTAATCTGACCATGTCTGTCCCCAAGAAAATATACTTATTTATCTTCTTGGTATGCAAAATATGACTTTTCATTTTATTGTTTTATTGTATAAAGCATAGCAATAATTGTAATGAAGCAGTTTTGAAGAAAAATGTTTCCTATGTTTTCAACTTCAGTCTATGTACCTACCCGGGAGAGTTCCGCTTCCTGCAGACTCAGTATCTCATTGAGCGAGGATAAACGAATGTTGAGGAGCTGGACAGTAGACTGTAGATTGTCACGGTCCGCTTCACAAATCTATCAAAATCCAAAATGTACAATCAACATCAACATCTTCTTCACAAAACTATTTCAATCAGATAATTGACAAAACTGTTATTTACTTCACAAATTCATATTCATCCCATAAGTCTGTCACCTATCAGATTTTCAATGTTCAACTAATACTAACTATAAGATAACACTTCGCCACATACTGTTGTTATCCCATAAAAGCAAATTTCAGCTGTTCACTTTTACCAGTAGTTACTATGTAAATTATGTTATTTGAATTTGCCCATCTTGATATGACCCCAGCTATTGCGAGGACTCAAACAAACAAACTTATATTTGCTGTAATGATAAATTCGTCCTTAATTTGAATGGAGAAATATTAAATTTCCTGGTACATGTTTATGAGATCGATGGAAGAAACAGGTGCAGTTTTAATTGAATAAGGATGGTGACAAAACAAAACAACAATTGTCAGTATTATCATTGATGGTCCATTCGTGCAGTTTTATTCAATTTTTATTTTTTATTTTTATGAAAGTTAGCAAAGAAAACAACTAATCACCATTTTATATTGTAGAGTTGAAGAAAATTTAATCCAGTTGAATAAAATGTCTTTGACAGTTCACTTTGTGATGAATACATGTACACAGAATAATTTCATATCTTGGATTTAAAATACTTGAGCCATACAAGATGGGGTCGACTCTCTTTTGTTATCATACCTGTATTTTGTTGTGTAGTGTATCATTCTCCTTCCTCCAGACCTCCACGGGTTTGTGTGTGCGCTCCGCGTCTCCTATATAGTTTTTCAGCTGAGTGACCTGTTTCTGTAGACTCTCCAGATTAAACTCTTTCGACCTGAAGTGTCAGAATTGGTATTCCAAGAGTGTTCATCACAGTACATGTTTTTCAAAAGATATGGACTGAGGGTCTTTAACATGACCAGATGTTTGGTAGATGATTTAAAACTCAACAAGGCATCACAAGTGATACAAATCCCCTCGCATTCACACATTGTGTGCCATATGTACAAGGAAATGAATAGAAAATTCAATGATGTAACAGTAACTGCTCTAGCGACTGCATCTGTTGAAGGTATTGTCATGGCAAAAAATTGAATCAAGTTTCACGAAATTTGATTGAGGAATGAAGTCGACATATTTGGCTGTAATTGTGCTAGAATTGTATTTCAAATCTTTGCAATGTTGCCTTTAATTATATCTGAATTTATATTCATATATAATGCTATTACTCTGCATATATTATTGCCGTAGATTGTAGAGAAGGCCTCAAGGGAGAATAGTTTTTTTTAACTAATTAAGCTACCTTCTATAAATAAAGCATTATTATTATTATAGAGCGATGACACAGTTTAAAAAAAAAAAGTAACAGTGACCTTGACCTTCAACGCCGTTACCCAAAACAAGAACTTGTTCAAGATATTGAAATACCAAACACTTGTATCAAGTTTAATAAAATTTAGTTAAGGAATGAAGTCCCTAGAGTGATGACAAAGTTTTTTCTAAAAATAGTAACAGTGACCTTGACCTTCAATGCAGTTACATAAAAGGGCAAACTTGTTCAAAGTATTGTCATTCAAAACACTTGTACGCAGTAACCGGAAACACAAATTTTTACAAGGTATTGTCATACTAAACACTTGAATGAAGTTTCATGAAATTTTGTTAAGTAATGAAGTCACTAGAGCAATGACAAAGTTCTTCTAAAAATAGTAACAGTGACCTTGACCTTCAATGCAGTTACATAAAACGCAAACTTGTTCAAAGTATTGTCATTCAAAACACTTGTATCAAGTTTCATGAAATTCCTTTGAGAAATGAAGTCTCTAGAGCAATGACAAAGAGTGTAACATACGTACCTACGGGCAGAATCTCATATCCCCTCAAACTTTTGTTGTGAGGGGTAATAAAAACAGTCCTTAAATATGAAGAATTTCAATACTGTATACTGGAACATTTTCACCCTTTGCCAGAATAATCCATACTCGCCAAGGGTTAATTTCACCTTCACATTTAATTACTATGCATATTATTTTGTTCAAAAATGTTCACTGTAATGATAAATGTGTCCTTATCACAGCGGGTGAATAAGGCGATGTTCACTGTGATGATAAAGTCATCCTTATAACAGCGGGTGAATAAGGCGATGTTCACTGTGATGATAAAGTCGTCCTTATCACAGCGGGTGAATAAGGCGATGTTCAGTGTGATGATAAAGTCGTCCTTATCACAGCGGGTGAATAAGGCAAAAATTAAACAGCAGTGAACATTTCCCAGTATACATTACCTATTTTCAAACAGAAATCACTATCTAAGGTTTTCAAGGAAAATAATTCCTTTCACAGTCAGACAGTGAATCAACAAAGTAAGTTCTGATAAAGACCTAGTAAAGATATATATAATCTAAAAGTTTTACATAAACTTAAAAATAACTTTTTCATAAGGTTCAGTGATATAGACTCACCGTAACTCTTTCTCCAAGGTCACTTTGGTGACAGTCAGGTTTTCCTCACTGACCTTCAGCTGCGACTCAAGGTCAACCACTCGAGTAGATGACCGTTTGGCAAGACTATTGAGTTCCTCCTTAAGTTTCAGCACCACACCGTTCAACTCCTCTTTCTCCCCTTCATAGTCATAACTTAGACGGCTAACCTGTAACAGTCAAAATCTTAATTGTAAAAGGGTGATCATGACCTTTGACCCTTTAATAATATCTGTCATTCTAGCCTTGGACCTATATGTGCATTTATCTGAGAATTAATATATCCATATGGCCTTCGACCTCAGTTACCTGTGAGTTGTATCTGTCCTCTTGACTTTTGAGCTCAGTCTCCAAGGAGGCGACCTCTTGAATGTACTTTTTCTCTGTGATGGCGTAGTCCCGTTCTAGCTTGGCAACCTCTTCTCGATGTGTGACCTTGACCTGCTGCAAGTCCTTCTTAAGGTCACCAATCTCTGTAGCCTGTTTCATCAGCAACTCGTCAATGTATCGTCGATCAGTGTCGGGGATATGTTTATGTTCTTCTGTTACTCGAATGTCCTGCAATATTTGTAACAATCACAATATTCTGCCTTATTCTTTTTTAAGCTTTGTTCAGATGCTGATACAATGTACCATGGATGAATGTAAATGTACTCCACAAGAGAGATAACCAAACCTGCCTTTTGATTGTACTGGATTTGATAGAATCACAGGTGCTTGATCCAATTGTTTTTTATTTTTAACTATAGTACTTGAGCAAGGCTACTACTAGCCTTGTCAATAGCACTGTAGCACACATTGCAGCATTATCAAGACCAAGATTGATTTTTTATTTTTATTTCATTTTTAAATGTCAATCAATTTAAGCACCTGTGAATAGAATGAAAGTTTGAATTAATTGAAATAATAGGGTCTGGTTATTGATCTTATGAAAGTCAGATGAATCCATGAAATCTGTGGCAATCAGTAAGATTTATATTAATGCCTCTTCTTTTCCAAAATCCTTCTACTATAATACTGTATGCATACTTATATTAACACACTCAAATTTTGGCAGAAAGAATAGGGTAGGACATATAAACGCACTCTTAAATTACCAGAATCGCAGTACCTAGATTCATGAATCATCCCAAACATTATTTTCTGAAATTGACTTTAACATATATGCTGGTTTATCGGAACAAAGCCTATAGGATGGTGATCCAGGTAAATCGGGCGAGTACCTTAAAACAAAATAAAGCTTTTCTTCGCATATGAATGCAATGAGATTTTGTCATTTCCTGTCCCCTGAAATTTTCCCTTTTATGGAATACCTATGCTATATGATCTAATTTTAGCGCAGGACATGAATAAGCAGACATGACATAGACGTAAGCAGCTAAAATTAGAATACCACTAAAATTAGTATGCTTACAGTACCTAATGTAACAGTATGGTGTCTAAAATTTATTCCTATTTTATCAAGGGATATGAGTGTGGAATACATACCTGAACAGGGGCTGGCATGATAATAGGAATACTTGGTGTTTCCCTGAAATAAAAAAATCTTCTTTGATTTTGCCGGTAAGACAAACTTTTCCACAGAATGTGAGCTACAATGTAACCTCAATGAACATGTATTTTATTGCTTACAGTGATATTTAGACACCCTATATCAAGTTATGATGAAACAAAAGGCCCATGCACACACCTCAATTCTTCCCCTGTGAATTTGTTTGATGAAATATTTGACCCTTATGATCTTGAAAGTAGGTAAAGTTAAGGAATTACTTTGAACAAAAATGGTGCTGATGCCAGTCATTTTGAACAAAGTTGATAGCGATCCACTCCAACAAGCTTCAGGTTTAACATACAAACTCTAAAAGTATTACAGTACAATTACTGTGACAAAATGATTTGGAACATTTACCCTGAAACCTTGATGGAGGATCAAGGTCATTCTGAAAACAATTAGCAGTCCTTACACCTCAACTATTGTGTTGTTGTTTAATTTCAGGGGACTAGTATCTAGCAGTTGTCTCGATCAGAGCTTTAAGTTCAGGGGGATCACGCCCAACATGGCTAGGTAAAATTATCACGAGGGCACTTTTGTATTTTGGAGGTGGGGTCAACTTTATCTGTGTTTTGTGAAAGTAAAGTAAAATACGATATTGAAATGATGTTTTGTCTTTGTCATTTGGTAATAAATGGGTAAACAAATATTTTCATCTGTGTCGGTAAATATATATTCACAGAGATTATAATTCATGGTATTGATATTTGCTGGATATTTAATTTCAGGTTATCTGTGGTGACGTACCGCAAACATAGCGAAAATTAAATCCACCGTGAATATTACGATCTCTACAGTACGTAGTTTGTGGCCACAAATGTCTCACAACTCATATTGGTCTCATGATCATGGTCTCATGGTCTCATGATCACGAGTAAAGATTATTTACTTCAACAAAATTGATAATTAACCATCCGGTAAGATGGAAGACTGATTTTAAAACTTCCCAGTTAAGCTATGTATCAATATCATACCAAATTATCATAGCTCATTTGAAATAAATTGGATTTCTATTGATTTTTTTAAGCATTGTCATGTTTTCTTTTTCTTCAACTGAAGAAAACTTTTTCGATACTGAAAAAACAGCTAAACATCTCTCAGATTATTTGTACATTGTATATTGTTTTATTCATGAATGGAATTTGTTACATCAAGGTATCTATTACTACACACACACACTCAGATATACAGATTATTTAAATGAAAATGGCTTTTGTATCACTGACTGTAAATTGAAAATTGATCATGATAAATCAGATAAAAATTTTACAAAAATAAAAACAAACGATCAGATGATCTTTGAATGTAAATATGTGTATTATACATGTATGGATAGTGACCCCGTGTTCCCATGCAAAAATGGATTGTATTATAATGTAATTATACACACTGCTGATACACCAGCCAGCTAGCTGGGATGTAAATATATATATGTTACAGGCATAAAATAACACATCTGTCACCACTAATTCATAACAGGAAGGAACAGGACAACTATAGTAAGCTTAGTTATAATGGTGAGTTGACTGACTGCATTTCATGCATTATGATTATCATATACATATATATGTGTTTGGTTGATGGTTCAGTTGCATTGTTCAATACCACATCAGCACCATGTATGCCTATGTACTATATGTTTTGCCCTATATTTTTATATGATAAAGTTCATTTTCCGTGAGTAAATTGTATTTTTCAATGTTTAAATACTTAGCAGAAGCAGACACATTTACTCATTCACCTCTGAAGACATATACAGAATACATATCCACCTACAAACCAGATATACATAACACATATCTACCTACAAACCAGATATACATAACACATATCTACCTACAAACCAGATATACAGAACACATATCTACCTACAAACCAGATATACAGAACACATATCTACCTACAAACCAGATATACAGAACACATATCTACCTACAAACCAGATATACAGAACACATATCTACCTACAAACCAGATATACAGAACACATATCTACCTACAAACCAGATATACAGAACACATATCTACCTACAAACCAGATATACAGAACACATATCTACCTACAAACCAGATATACAGAACACATATCTACCTACAAACCAGATATACAGAACACATATCTACCTACAAACCAGATATACAGAACACATATCTACCTACAAACCAGATATACAGAACACATATCTACCTACAAACCAGATATACAGAACACATATCTACCTACAAACCAGATATACAGAACACATATCTACCTACAAACCAGATATACAGAACACATATCTACCTACAAACCAGATATACAGAACACATATCTACCTACAAACCAGATATACAGAACACATATCTACCTACAAACCAGATATACAGAACACATATCTACCTACAAACCAGATATACAGAACACATATCTACCTACAAACCAGATATACAGAACACATATCTACCTACAAACCAGATATACAGAACACATATCTACCTACAAACCAGATATACAGAACACATATCTACCTACAAACCAGATATACAGAACACATATCTACCTACAAACCAGATATACAGAACACATATCTACCTACAAACCAGATATACAGAACACATATCTACCTACAAACCAGATATACAGAACACATATCTACCTACAAACCAGATATACAGAACACATATCTACCTACAAACCAGATATACAGAACACATATCTACCTACAAACCAGATATACAGAACACATATCTACCTACAAACCAGATATACAGAACACATATCTACCTACAAACCAGATATACAGAACACATATCTACCTACAAACCAGATATACAGAACACATATCTACCTACAAACCAGATATACAGAACACATATCTACCTACAAACCAGATATACAGAACACATATCTACCTACAAACCAGATATACAGAACACATATCTACCTACAAACCAGATATACAGAACACATATCTACCTACAAACCAGATATACAGAACACATATCTACCTACAAACCAGATATACAGAACACATATCTACCTACAAACCAGATATACAGAACACATATCTACCTACAAACCAGATATACAGAACACATATCTACCTACAAACCAGATATACAGAACACATATCTACCTACAAACCAGATATACAGAACACATATCTACCTACAAACCAGATATACAGAACACATATCTACCTACAAACCAGATATACAGAACACATATCTACCTACAAACCAGATATACAGAACACATATCTACCTACAAACCAGATATACAGAACACATATCTACCTACAAACCAGATATACAGAACACATATCTACCTACAAACCAGATATACAGAACACATATCTACCTACAAACCAGATATACAGAACACATATCTACCTACAAACCAGATATACAGAACACATATCTACCTACAAACCAGATATACAGAACACATATCTACCTACAAACCAGATATACAGAACACATATCTACCTACAAACCAGATATACAGAACACATATCTACCTACAAACCAGATATACAGAACACATATCTACCTACAAACCAGATATACAGAACACATATCTACCTACAAACCAGATATACAGAACACATATCTACCTACAAACCAGATATACAGAACACATATCTACCTACAAACCAGATATACAGAACACATATCTACCTACAAACCAGATATACAGAACACATATCTACCTACAAACCAGATATACAGAACACATATCTACCTACAAACCAGATATACAGAACACATATCTACCTACAAACCAGATATACAGAACACATATCTACCTACAAACCAGATATACAGAACACATATCTACCTACAAACCAGATATACAGAACACATATCTACCTACAAACCAGATATACAGAACACATATCTACCTACAAACCAGATATACAGAACACATATCTACCTACAAACCAGATATACAGAACACATATCTACCTACAAACCAGATATACAGAACACATATCTACCTACAAACCAGATATACAGAACACATATCTACCTACAAACCAGATATACAGAACACATATCTACCTACAAACCAGATATACAGAACACATATCTACCTACAAACCAGATATACAGAACACATATCTACCTACAAACCAGATATACAGAACACATATCTACCTACAAACCAGATATACAGAACACATATCTACCTACAAACCAGATATACAGAACACATATCTACCTACAAACCAGATATACAGAACACATATCTACCTACAAACCAGATATACAGAACACATATCTACCTACAAACCAGATATACAGAACACATATCTACCTACAAACCAGATATACAGAACACATATCTACCTACAAACCAGATATACAGAACACATATCTACCTACAAACCAGATATACAGAACACATATCTACCTACAAACCAGATATACAGAACACATATCTACCTACAAACCAGATATACAGAACACATATCTACCTACAAACCAGATATACAGAACACATATCTACCTACAAACCAGATATACAGAACACATATCTACCTACAAACCAGATATACAGAACACATATCTACCTACAAACCAGATATACAGAACACATATCTACCTACAAACCAGATATACAGAACACATATCTACCTACAAACCAGATATACAGAACACATATCTACCTACAAACCAGATATACAGAACACATATCTACCTACAAACCAGATATACAGAACACATATCTACCTACAAACCAGATATACAGAACACATATCTACCTACAAACCAGATATACAGAACACATATCTACCTACAAACCAGATATACAGAACACATATCTACCTACAAACCAGATATACAGAACACATATCTACCTACAAACCAGATATACAGAACACATATCTACCTACAAACCAGATATACAGAACACATATCTACCTACAAACCAGATATACAGAACACATATCTACCTACAAACCAGATATACAGAACACATATCTACCTACAAACCAGATATACAGAACACATATCTACCTACAAACCAGATATACAGAACACATATCTACCTACAAACCAGATATACAGAACACATATCTACCTACAAACCAGATATACAGAACACATATCTACCTACAAACCAGATATACAGAACACATATCTACCTACAAACCAGATATACAGAACACATATCTACCTACAAACCAGATATACAGAACACATATCTACCTACAAACCAGATATACAGAACACATATCTACCTACAAACCAGATATACAGAACACATATCTACCTACAAACCAGATATACAGAACACATATCTACCTACAAACCAGATATACAGAACACATATCTACCTACAAACCAGATATACAGAACACATATCTACCTACAAACCAGATATACAGAACACATATCTACCTACAAACCAGATATACAGAACACATATCTACCTACAAACCAGATATACAGAACACATATCTACCTACAAACCAGATATACAGAACACATATCTACCTACAAACCAGATATACAGAACACATATCTACCTACAAACCAGATATACAGAACACATATCTACCTACAAACCAGATATACAGAACACATATCTACCTACAAACCAGATATACAGAACACATATCTACCTACAAACCAGATATACAGAACACATATCTACCTACAAACCAGATATACAGAACACATATCTACCTACAAACCAGATATACAGAACACATATCTACCTACAAACCAGATATACAGAACACATATCTACCTACAAACCAGATATACAGAACACATATCTACCTACAAACCAGATATACAGAACACATATCTACCTACAAACCAGATATACAGAACACATATCTACCTACAAACCAGATATACAGAACACATATCTACCTACAAACCAGATATACAGAACACATATCTACCTACAAACCAGATATACAGAACACATATCTACCTACAAACCAGATATACAGAACACATATCTACCTACAAACCAGATATACAGAACACATATCTACCTACAAACCAGATATACAGAACACATATCTACCTACAAACCAGATATACAGAACACATATCTACCTACAAACCAGATATACAGAACACATATCTACCTACAAACCAGATATACAGAACACATATCTACCTACAAACCAGATATACAGAACACATATCTACCTACAAACCAGATATACAGAACACATATCTACCTACAAACCAGATATACAGAACACATATCTACCTACAAACCAGATATACAGAACACATATCTACCTACAAACCAGATATACAGAACACATATCTACCTACAAACCAGATATACAGAACACATATCTACCTACAAACCAGATATACAGAACACATATCTACCTACAAACCAGATATACAGAACACATATCTACCTACAAACCAGATATACAGAACACATATCTACCTACAAACCAGATATACAGAACACATATCTACCTACAAACCAGATATACAGAACACATATCTACCTACAAACCAGATATACAGAACACATATCTACCTACAAACCAGATATACAGAACACATATCTACCTACAAACCAGATATACAGAACACATATCTACCTACAAACCAGATATACAGAACACATATCTACCTACAAACCAGATATACAGAACACATATCTACCTACAAACCAGATATACAGAACACATATCTACCTACAAACCAGATATACAGAACACATATCTACCTACAAACCAGATATACAGAACACATATCTACCTACAAACCAGATATACAGAACACATATCTACCTACAAACCAGATATACAGAACACATATCTACCTACAAACCAGATATACAGAACACATATCTACCTACAAACCAGATATACAGAACACATATCTACCTACAAACCAGATATACAGAACACATATCTACCTACAAACCAGATATACAGAACACATATCTACCTACAAACCAGATATACAGAACACATATCTACCTACAAACCAGATATACAGAACACATATCTACCTACAAACCAGATATACAGAACACATATCTACCTACAAACCAGATATACAGAACACATATCTACCTACAAACCAGATATACAGAACACATATCTACCTACAAACCAGATATACAGAACACATATCTACCTACAAACCAGATATACAGAACACATATCTACCTACAAACCAGATATACAGAACACATATCTACCTACAAACCAGATATACAGAACACATATCTACCTACAAACCAGATATACAGAACACATATCTACCTACAAACCAGATATACAGAACACATATCTACCTACAAACCAGATATACAGAACACATATCTACCTACAAACCAGATATACAGAACACATATCTACCTACAAACCAGATATACAGAACACATATCTACCTACAAACCAGATATACAGAACACATATCTACCTACAAACCAGATATACAGAACACATATCTACCTACAAACCAGATATACAGAACACATATCTACCTACAAACCAGATATACAGAACACATATCTACCTACAAACCAGATATACAGAACACATATCTACCTACAAACCAGATATACAGAACACATATCCACCTACAAACCAGATATACAGAACACATATCTACCTACAAACCAGATATACAGAACACATATCCACCTACAAACCAGATATACAGAACACATATCTACCTACAAACCAGATATACAGAACACATATCCACCTACAAACCAGATATACAGAACACATATCCACCTACAAACCAGATATACAGAACACATATCTACCTACAAACCAGATATACAGAACACATATCCACCTACAAACCAGATATACAGAATACATATCCACCTACAAACCAGATATACAGGACGCATATCCACCTACAAACCAGATATACATAATACATATCCACCTACAAACCAGATATACAGAACACATATCTACCTACAAACCAGATATACAGAACACATATCTACCCACAATAATTAACCAGATATATATATATGCAGAACACATATCCACCTACAAACCAGATATACAGAACACATATCCACCTACACACTAGCAGTGTTTTTGTTACCTGAATTCTACAATAGCCTGTTCCTTTATTAATTGGGAAATATATAGCATTATTTGTATTGAAATTGGGAATATAAGTTCCTCAGTTTTTGGTCATTTTGGGAAAATAAGGTGCTTTTTAGCTAGGGGACACAGCCTGTATTCGGCGGTAAAACTGAGCAAAAGTTATCACTGACTAGATATACAAAAAACACATATCCACCTCCACACAAGATATAGACCGAACAGATATCCACTTACAAACCAGATATATATAGAGAACACAAACCATATCTATTAGGTTTACCAATCCACTTATCCACCAGATATTGAGTTAAACAAATTCACTTTTACACTACATGCAAAGCATAAATCAATTTCTGGTTAAATGAAAAAAGTAAGCTTGCTGATAGAATTAATTGACCTTGAGACCTTGAGGTTTGAATCGCAGTGCAGCAGATTTTATCAGTGTGGAAGATTGTTAAAGCCTTGTACTTAACATAGATATATAAACACTTATATCACAAAAAGTAGGACATGAATATGGTCAGGTGAGTGGAAACCTCACCTGTCTTGTGACATATATTATACCTACAGCTACAGCAGGTGACACAGGTATCTAACAACAGGTACGGTATACATGTAAGTAGTTCTTACAAACATACAGATACAGGTAAAACAAGTACTTAATTACATATATAAGTTCTCATGTATTTAGAAAATGACTGTAACATACTTTCAAATACAAGTACATTCTCGTTCCGGTATTCAATTTTCACATGCTCAGATACAGGTATTACAGGTACGTAGTATATGCATTAATTTTCACATTTTCAGATACAGGTATTACACGTTTTTATTTTCACATTCTCAGACCCAGGTATTAACTGCAACTATTCTCACCTTCTCAGATACAGCAGTATTCCTGCTGAATTTTAGATTTAGGGGGTATATTTGATACATTATCGAAATTCAGTACACCTATAGCTAGGTACCAAGTTACATAGACAATTGTTGAAAAAGGGGGTTACAACCAACTGTTTTGGGAATGAACACCCCTCACATACTTAAATACAGGTATTAAGTACCACATACTCAGATACAGGTATTAATTCTCACATCCTCAGATACAGGTATTAATTATCACATACTCAGATACAGGTATTAATTCTCACAGGTACATATACATGTATATGTGAATATGTTATTACATTCTGACATCATCCAGAAATTCAGTACAAGTAATTAGCTGAAGGATCTCATTTATAAATCATCTCTAAATGATGTTGAACTCCCTAGTATTACTATAATAGAGTAGACATGTTTATGTATGGGTTAGGTTAACTCATTCACCCCTGAAGACACATTTAAACTCTTCGAATTCAAAGGTTGGAATAGTTCATTATGAAATTTCAGGGATGAATGTGCTAATACTTGGTACCAGGTGCTGAACTGTCAGGTATAAATGTATACACACACATGTAAGTGGGATTACATTGTTTATCTTGTCAGAGTATCTCCTTTATATGTGGGAAACTCTAGATCTAAGATATATATTTATGTAGAAGGTCTAAAGGTGGTGGGCGTTTAATCAGACATTAAACAATAAGATAGCATATACATATAACAGTTAATGGACATTTATGGCATAAACACTTGTATGTCACAAACCTTTCTGTACTCTGCGAAAAATACAGAACCCCTTTTGAAAAACGTACATGTCTCAGAGATTCCCCTTCATCGCTCGAGATCAACCCGCTCGCTCAGAAAAAAACCGAGATAACCCCCGGAAATCTGCGTCAAGAGCGGGACAACTATTATCTCCCTGCAGGATATCTCTCAGGGGTGACACCCGGAAACCAATGTCATACTCTGTACATTATTTAAATGTTTATATACCGCAAATACAAGCATTAAAAACGCCTAAAATAATAAAACCCCACAAACTCCCCACATTTACTACATGCAACCTATAAACAAATACATTGAACTGCAAACAAATATATATATACCCTGTGCTAACATCCCCATAAAAAGTTTGGTGTGCACCGCGCGTCCCAAGTAAGCGACTAGAAATGACCCTATATTATAGGCCCTGCGCTCACCTGTCCCGTGGACACGTGACAGCACTCGTCGCTCTTGCTCCAACTAGAAAACGAGTGCCGCACGAGACAAACAATCCCCGCTATTACTCTGAACCGCGGGGATATTTTATTATTGCTTATTGCCGTAACTTGTCACAATGAAAGAGGCTGCATCAACCAGGGTCTCCAAGGTGTGCAAATGCATCAAATACGTATACATGCTCCGTCATTTCAATCACATTGTTAGCCACAGGAAAACAGTGCATCTCATTAACATAAGCTCACCTATAAAATAACCCTGTGTCATCTGTATTATAAATGTCCTTTGGTGCAAAGTCACAGAGAAGTCTGAGAAGTTATGATGTACACACACGCGTTTGTCACACTGAGGTGTCTAAGACTGAATAAACGGCTCAGTGCCTAGGTTGTCAACACAATTCATTGGTTTTATAGTAGCCTTACTAGTAGTTTATATACATGTACAGGGAATATAACAGACTTGCCAACCAAAATTTCATGGGGAGATTCCCATGCTCAAAATTATAACATAAATGAAATGTTTGTATATAATGTACCCCTAAGAAAAAAAGAACACTTTAAAATGGCATATTTGGAGTTGTTCTGCCAGATGAAATCATTTGATCTTAAAATATAGGAATTGTTCAACAAATTCAATGTTTGGAAAATATTAAAACTAAGGGTCCGAAATCGGGAGTCTCCATCCTAAATAGAGAGAGTTGGCAAGTAAAATATAAAAGCATGTTGGATAAACTACCTTCCTTATATTGTCATCAAAAACATAACTTACTCATTTACTGTATTAAGCGCTAGCAGTCGTTCAAAACATATACATATGAAACATTTTAAATGGTCCATGCATATATGTAGTTGCATTATTATTGAAAACAATCACAATTATTTACTGTTAAAAAATAATGTCATTTGCACAGGGTTTTGGTCCTGAAATAAAGTATGAATTTGTGGGTTGTTCAAATCACACTGAAGCAATAGATATTTTCAGGGTTTTTTATTCCACCATTGGCACCAAATTGATTGCAAGAAATCCAAGATAACTTGTCAAGGCTAGTACATTTTCGAAACTGACTTTGATACTTTCGAGATTTTAGGGTATACAGTATAAGCAAGTATCTGTACTGACAGTTGCCTCTCAGATCACTGCAGGTGTGTGACTCCAGAATCCCAGAAATTGGGTTCGTACTACAGTGTTAACATTTCACCTGAGGGGGATGCTGGTTAGATTTGTAATAGACAATAACAGTTACATGGTCATATAAATACAAACAGTAAGGGAGATAAGCTGGGGAATCAGAATCAGTTTACAATACCCATGAAATCACAATAAGCGTGTTGAATGTTCTAAATGTGTTTTACTGTATAGGGTGATAACCAGAAAACTAAGAATTATTTTTCGGAGACACAATAGAAATATTGGCAGAAATAAATGTATTTTGGCTCACTCCATATACTTTGTGTGTCTGACTGATCATAGTCTATCATGAAAACTCAACATGTACTAAGTATACTTACTTGAGCCTCTGATTCTCCAGTTTGAGTTGAGAACAATTACTAAGTCCTTACTTGAGCCTCTGGTTCTCCAGTTTGAGTTGAGAAAATTTACTAAGTCCTTACTTGAGCCTCTGATTCTCCGGTTTGAGTTGAGAACATTTACTAAGTATACTTACTTGAGCCTCTGATTCTCCAGTTTAAGTTGAGAACATTTACTAAGTCCTTACTTGAGGCTCTGATTCTCCAGTTTGAGTTGAGAACATTTACTAAGTTCTTACTTGAGCCTCTGGTTCTCCAGTTTGAGTTGAGACCATTTACCAAGTATATACTTACTTGAGCCTCTGGTTCTCCAGTTTGAGATCGGGTGATAACCAGAAAACTAAGAATTATTTTTCGGAGACACAATAGAAATATTGGCAGAAATAAATGTAGTTTGGCTCACTCCATATACTTTGTGTGTCTGACTGATCATAGTCTATCATGAAAACTCAACATGTACTAAGTATACTTACTTGAGCCTCTGATTCTACAGTTTGAGTTGAGAACATGTACTTTACTTGAGCCTCTGACTCTCCAGTTTGAGTTGAGAACATGTACTTTACTTGAGCCTCTGGTTCTCCAGTTTGAGTTGAGAACATGTACTTTACTTGAGCCTCTGGTTCTACAGTTTGAGTTGAGAACATGTACTAATTAAGTACTTACTTGAGCCTCTGATTCTCCAGTTTGAGTTCAAAACATTTACTAAGTTCTTACTTGAGCCTCTGGTTCTCCAGTTTGAGTTGAGAACATTTACCAAGTATATACTTACTTGAGCCTCTGATTCTCCAGTTTGAGGTGAGAACATGTACTTTACTTGAGCCTCTGATTCTCCAGTTTGAGGTGAGAACATGTACTTTACTTGAGCCTCTGATTCTACAGTTTGAGTTGAGAACATGTACTTTACTTGAGCCTCTGACTCTCCAGTTTGAGTTGAGAACATGTACTTTACTTGAGCCTCTGGTTCTCCAGTTTGAGTTGAGAAAATTTACTAAGTCCTTACTTGAGCCTCTGATTCTCCAATTTGAGTTGAGAACATTTACTAAGTCCTTACTTGAGCCTCTGATTCTCCAGTTTGAGTTGAGAAAATTTACTAAGTCCTTACTTGAGCCTCTGATTCTCCAATTTGAGTTGAGAACATTTACTAAGTCCTTACTTGAGCCTCTGGTTCTCCAGTTTGAGTTGAGAAAATTTACTAAGTCCTTACTTGAGCCTCTGATTCTCCGGTTTGAGTTGAGAACATTTACTAAGTATACTTACTTGAGCCTCTGATTCTCCAGTTTAAGTTGAGAACATTTACTAAGTCCTTACTTGAGCCTCTGGTTCTCCAGTTTGAGTTGAGAAAATTTACTAAGTCCTTACTTGAGCCTCTGATTCTCCAATTTGAGTTGAGAACATTTACTAAGTCCTTACTTGAGCCTCTGGTTCTCCAGTTTGAGTTGAGACCATTTACCAAGTATATACTTACTTGAGCCTCTGATTCTCCAGTTTGAGTTCAAAACATTTACTAAGTTCTTACTTGAGCCTCTGGTTCTCCAGTTTGAGTTGAGACCATTTACCAAGTATATACTTACTTGAGCCTCTGGTTCTCCAGTTTGAGATCGGGTGATAACCAGAAAACTAAGAATTATTTTTCGGAGACACAATAGAAATATTGGCAGAAATAAATGTAGTTTGGCTCACTCCATATACTTTGTGTGTCTGACTGATCATAGTCTATCATGAAAACTCGACATGTACTAAGTATACTTACTTGAGCCTCTGATTCTACAGTTTGAGTTGAGAACATGTACTTTACTTGAGCCTCTGGTTCTCCAGTTTGAGTTGAGAACATGTACTTTACTTGAGCCTCTGATTCTCCAGTTTGAGTTGAGAACATTTACTAAGTACTTACTTGAGCCTCTGATTCTCCAGTTTGAGTTGAAAACATTTACTAAGTTCTTACTTGAGCCTCTGGTTCTCCAGTTTGAGTTGAGAACATGTACTTATTTTAAGTACTTACTTGAGCCTCTGGTTCTCCAGTTTGAGTTGAGAACATTTACCAAGTATATACTTACTTGAGCCTCTGGTTCTCCAGTTTGAGTTGAGAACATGTACTTATTTTAAGTACTTACTTGAGCCTCTGGTTCTCCAGTTTGAGTTGTAAGACTTCTTTGGTTGCCTCAGCAAGCTCCTTCCAACCACCATTATTCCCGACTGCTGTCCCAAACGCAGAGGGAGGCAGTAGGTCTACCTTGGTATCTTTGACATTTGTCTGCATGTCTGCAACACAACAGTACAATCAGTCAATGCTCAGAAGCCTGGAGATTGTCTGTCTAATTGCCAGAGAAAGTTTTATGTAGAAACAGACGTGATTGTATCTTATTTTTTAAGTAGTACGATCGAGGCAGGTAAAATTTTGTTCTCTGAAGAATATTTGTGTTCTTATATACAGGTAACATAAATGTAAACTGTACTCGGTATCTTATATGTATAGCTGCTGAAAACACATATATATATATCTGAGTGATCCGCCTTGTTTTAAATTTGTTCTATTAGATCTATGTGTCTTTATATGGGTCCTAGATATAGGCAAGTGATGCATATATCCAATCAGGGATCAGTCTAGATTTTAGGGGAATCTACCCTTTTTCAGATTTGGGGGAAAATTAAAAAATTTCATACAAGGCTCTAGCCTCATGAAGGTCATGTTTTGTCTGAATTACATGCAGGTTAGTTATTAGCCAGCCACCCGCCTGCCTGTCTTTTGGACGGGGGGTTTTCTTAAAAAGGCCCATTTAGAAGGGCTACTTCTCACTATATATCCTTACTATTTTACTTAATTTTGGACAGGCAGTTTTGTCAAAATGGGCTAAATATCACCTTTTTGGACAGGTAGGTTTAAAATCCTGGCTAAAAGCCTGCATACATGTGTGCAGTATATTTCAATTTATAAACAATTTTAAGCTCAAAATTGTAGAATTTTTGTTTAAGTTATGTGAAGAAAATGTACATATGCAGTATTATGCATTTTAACTGTTGGACTTTAAAGAAAACATACAGGGGAATTATTTTGAAAAAACGCTATTTTCTATAAACCTGGAGGGGGCCATGGGGCCATTGACCCATCATATCTGAAATTGACCCCTCAATGTTTCAATTTTCTTTTAATTTGATTTAGAATGGCCCCTCTTAATATTGATATTGACTAAAAATTGCTGAAATGGCCCACTGCTCTCAATTTCCAGGATTTTCCCTGTAATGGTGGTGTGCTCTAGGTGTTCTGACAATTATTTTAGAACCAAAAGATGTATAATCAATAATATCCGATTTTTTTCCAAAGTGGAAATGCAGTGTAGTTTTCTCATAGGCTCTTGAGAGTCTGCCTGGCTATTCACTACTCATTCTAGTTTAAGGGTTATATATATATATTGCAGAGTTGATTAAGATTTGCATAATTTATAATCTGATAGCTTTAGTTTTATTTGTTTATAAGTTATAATTGGTTTATTTATCATACATGGTGATCTTGAGCCGGTGTAGTTGGTTGATAATTAAACTTTCATGAGAATTTAAAAAAAATTGACTCAGCTCATCTTCTAAATTGCTTTTTTATAAAGTCATGTTCCAGGTGGGGTGTACATGTACACCGTACAGCAAACAGACCTCTAAATTATGTTATGTAAGTTAAGTCTGACAGCTAGATTTATACTTAAGGATGATCACATTGGTGAGCTAAGTTGTTCTTCTTGGTCTTTGGTGTAAGGACATGCCTTCATTATTGAAGCTTATATGTCCTGTTAGATATTTGATTAAAGTGGATATGGAACATAGTGCACATGTGGTACTAGCTTGTACTTGTAATGTACAAGTAGAGTCAAATAATTTAAATGTGCAATGTCCTTTAATATAATCTATACATGTATATATTCATATACCGCCTCACTTGTAGATGTTTGGCTATGTTGCTGATAGTAGTTATTCTGTGATATTGCCATTGTTGATGTACCTGATATTATTTGTAACAGGAAAGAGAATATATATAGTGTGCTTGCAATGGGGATCAAACCCTCGATCTCCAGGTTCCTAGCTATAGTCAGACGCTCTACCATGCACTTAAGGGAAATTCCCTCTAGCTCGAAGCTAGAAGGCAACCTTAATCCGTAGTGTACAATTAAAACCTGCCGCACTACTTCCCCCTTTTTTAATATGTTCGCCCTCGAATATCAAAACCCAGGTTCTAACTCCCTGTCACCACAGAGAGGACCACGGACACCATAATAGGAAAGAGAATAGTGTGCTTCCACTGGGGATCGAAAACTCAATCTCCAGGTTCCTTGTCGGACGCTCTACCCCTGAGCTAAAGGGAAATTCACTCTAGCTCGAAGCTTGAAGGCGACCTTAATCCTATAGCTATGTACTATTAAAACCTGACACATATTCTTTACTTAACGTCAACAAACAGTTGGGAATATTACTTCTTTTGTCAGCTTTGATATATCCTTTACCCTTGTTAAAAATAATTTGAATTTCATATCATTTGTTTTCATATTTATTTGACATACTTCAAAAGCAGGTATATTGTACAGATCCTAATGAACACAAGATCAACGAACTTGGGTGAAAGATACAAAAATGTATACATTGTATGGATCTCAAGACTACAAGAGTCGGAGAGGGGTTATCTTTGAGACCTACTTCTGTACACATATATTTTATGCTAAAGATAATAAGATGTCAACTTATCATTGAGTCGGCTTCGGTTACTTAATGCATGTCATCATTTTTACTTCTAAATATTAAAGTCAGGTGTGCACACGACGGCAAGTCTGAGCATGAATTTATTTTTCGGTTAATGAAAACTGAGTGATACAGACGATAAAAATCAGTTAAACGACGTCTTTATACCTAAAAAAATGAAGGAAAATACTATAAAAAATACGGTTACCAATCTATGTTGTAGTAATACGTACCTTGTCCTTTCCGTGTCAGGAAATCTGCTGGTGTGTTCAAATTTGACGCCATGTTCGTACGAAAATGAGGCTAAATTTTGCGTTTCTATTGGTGATTTTGAGTTCACTATGTTGTGGATCTAACAGTTACTCTGATTTCAAAATCATTTTCGCCAAATTATTTCCTTTTGAACGATTATTGCTCGAAAAGGTGATATGAGACTGTTCGCATGGATCAACAGGATATGGAAAGCGATAATACGAAAGTAAATAGTGAGAGTGATTCCCAACTTTATTCGTCATATGAAAGTGAAAGTAGCCGTCCATGGTTACATCAACACGTGCTTGTAAGTTTAAATGTTGTTAATATGCAAGAAGTACTAGATTTTACTTTCCTTCTTTATTTTAACAGGAGTGATAACAGTCGGAATGTTCATATGAAATTAATACTGAAACTCAAATTCTAAATCTAATGGCTTGTTGCCAGCAACTAACGTTGCCATTTTTATGGACTACAGTTTCCTTCGTTTGTAAGAAGACGAAATAAGTTCAAGAAGAAAGATTTTGTTTGGACGGTATCTCCTTTCTCCAAGAGGATTTGTAAACATGGGTCAAGTTAGTTAACTTGGTATATTCACACATACACATGTATAAAAATATGGGACTGCACATTGTGTATATGTATTAGCTACATTGCATTTAACGGCTTCAAGTATTTCTGGTCAGGATGTTTGAAAGGTATGACGTTGGCTTGACCTTCATTTGTTAGGTCATCATATACCATCTAGGTCTGGATAAGTATTATATATAGTTCACATACCATAGCTGGCTTGATGTCAACCAGGTAATTAATTAATTATAAGTCTCAATGGAGGAAACTGATTTTAACCCCTCCAGTGTTCATATGATCATAGTGTTATCATCCAGGTAATTCCTTAAAAATAACAGACCTATTAAAGTATGAGATAGGGAAAAATAGTCTGTTTTGCCTCTTTGTACTTCACAGTTCATAATGTACTTATATATGTAGTAGAACTGGACTGTCGGTCAATCGCTGACAACCAGGTACGTATAGTAAACCAATCTAAAATGCTACATTCTACATGTATAGCTCAATTGGTAGAGTGTCCATCTAGAGTTTGGAGGGTCACTGGTTCGACCCTGATCTGGTCATGCATTTCTCTTTCTCCTGTTACAAAATTGGCAAGCTTGCCAACCCTTATTCCAAGCACTCACTCCAGGGTGGATGCTTGGCAAGGGAATACCAGAATCTGGGTTGTAAATAGTGCTGTCTTGTCAGGGGCAAAGACTTGGAATTGGAGGTTCCCAATCTGGAGGTGCATTTCTCTCTCACCTGTTAAAAATGTAAATTTATATTCATATGAGGCAGATCTCCTTCATTCCACATTTTCAATGAGGGAAAAAGTGTGTTAAAGGGTGACTGAAACTGCTTTGCTCAATTTATCTTTCCCTTTTTTATGTGTCCAAATAATTCCAAAAAGAATTCATTTGATTCAGACACACCTGTTATGATCATTACACACATCCAGTAGTAACTTGGAGATCATTTGACCACATGATGTAGATTTTGAGTTTGTGTGAGTTTGGACTTGAATGAGGGAGTTTTGAGGAGGAATGGTAAATTTTGGTCAAAATGAGGGAGTCTCCCTCCTAATGAGGGAGGTTTGACGGCTATGCAACAGGGATTTTTCTCCTTTTATAAAAGGTTATTTAGCAGGTACATATAGAAAACGAACAGCGAGGTATTGGTCCTATAGAACTTTATGATAAGTTAGAAATAAGTTTAGCAAGTTCCTCAATTTCAGATGGGCATGCTTTTTCAATTTACATATAACAAGTCTATGATGGAGGATGTCTGAAATACAAGTTGATTTTTTTTTTTATAAACAGCTTGACTGCTTTATGTTGTTTGACATGAGAGCTAGGTTATTTTTTACAATATATGGTTGTCAATGAGAAAGTAGAAATATGACAAAGGGCTGGTTTCCAAAACGGCCCCTTCTCTGATTCAAATTTTCTGTTGGTGGTGCATTGCCCATGCCGTTGTGGTCACAAATCTATAAAGTATAAAGATTTAGGTCACTTGGTTTGTTTTTTATGGCTCCTCAAAGTTGTACCTTTCAGAAGCTGTCTAAGTGTTGATAAAATGTGCATGTTATGTAAAATATTAATGAAAATCTAATCAAATGATGGTCACCGTAAAGAATACATTCATGGCATGATTGTGACAAAAAATCATGTTTCCATCGCGCCATTTGGCTGTTTTATGGAAGAAACAATCTCAAAAATGCCATTTTCGATGATAACATTTTAGACACAAAAACTGTGTTTTTTAGAGAATACACCCTTTTATGGGCGTTGGATGCAAACCAATTTTTATCCTATTAAACAGTACGTAATATGCTATTGATGAGAGGAAAAATCATCAAAATGTAAGTGGTGGAACATTTTCAAATGTTGGGTTGAATTAGCCTATGGTTGAATTGCCGATTTTCGACTTTCTTTAGATAATTAACAAAAAAACGAGAGTATTTGCTCGGTATGTTGAGAATATGTACACAGATATGAAAAAAAGTGAGAGAAACACTTTTTCATAAAAAAAATCCAAGATGGCTACTTCACAAGTCCCCGTGGTTGAAGACATTGGCTGACAAATAGACAGAACAACAAACAAAACGTGTTCCTTATGATTTTGGTTGGTTTTCGCATTTACGGGAGTGTTCATAGCTACGGGCGATTGTATAATACCTATATTTATAAGTTTGGTTAGTCACATGGTAACGGGGATCTTTCATATCGAGCCCCAAACATACTTTCGACATATGCACTCCGTTGCCGCATGGAAAACTATTTCAAGTTTTGTCGGAATTTCTTTACCTGTGGTTGTAATGGTCGAGGGTTTTCCAGCGTCCTGTAATACCCAAGGTAGTACAAGATACTGGAGATGTGCGCACACATTCCCATCGTTCTCTCTCCAACTGGGCACTGGCAGTAGTAGTCCTTTATTGGGGCCTCAACATCGGGTGAAACGGTGAACCGTATCCAAACGTTATATTTCGTTTGGCTTTTGTGTCGAGAATGTATTTGACATCGGAGAAGGTCTGGGGAGTGCTGGTAAAGCCACACCTCATAGTCTCCGTCATCACTTAAATGTTCGGCGATGTAACCAGGAGCCAGAGATATCTGATACGTTCCACACGTAATGGTTCTCAAGTAATCAAGATCGAGACGGGGAAACAGTACGGAAGATGCATCCATCTTGACAAACTCGGACCTTGCCCGTCTAGATAGATCCGGATCTGTCTTGACTCTCTGAGCTAAACCATTCGGTGTTGTCAAACGGTCCTTCATACGTTCAGCCATTAGCCTATCTTTGGCATCTCTCTCTGGAGATCTCTGGTAGATCGGTCCTCTAATACCATTCAGACAGGCTGTGACGGTTCGAAGCAAAGCCTCGATGACATTGATAAAGCTGTTAGACACCAATTGCGTTCGGAAGAACGTCCAGTGTTTCAGACGACCATGATAGGATTCCACAATCCACCTCGATTTGGTGATAGTTCTGTCAAGATTTGCTTGGACGTCAGAATGTTGACTTTGACCGGGTTTCAGGTATGACGGCATGCTAGCATTGAGGCCAGAGGCTTCGAGAACTGGTAGGACATCTCTAAAACCTCGGTCAACGACAACGTTGTCGTCTGGTTGTAGCCAAGTAACTAGCTTGTCCATGACTTTTTTTGTAATTGTAGCATCATTTTCGCTGCCAGTGAATGGTCCTACTGTGTCCAGAATGTAGCCATCTGGTAAGGCGATGCTCATGAATTTGAGATAGTTTCTCTTCTTCTGGCCACAGTAGGACATTCTCTGGAGCTTGTGGTCGGAGCTTTTCTGGATATAAATATAGGTGCCATCTAATATGGCAGTGGCTTTATCTCCAAAAAATGCTTCTGAAAAGACAGTATTGTGCCCGAGCAACTGTTCTCTTGTCAAGTGATCCGGACCTAGAAATTGTGGGACTATCGATGTGTCTAATGCCTGTACTATGGAGTGGAAAGTTTTGGACACACTTGACTTGGAAATTCCAAAAAGAGAAGAACACTGACTCCAGGAAATGTCGGTTTTCAGTTTTACCCAGAACAGTAATAGAGCATCGTGTGTAGTCTTGGTATATATACCAGATGAAAGATATGGGGAACAGTGCGAGTGGATTTCGAGGAACTGATCTTTGGACCAACCTGTCCAGGCCATGCATGCCGAGTCATCAAGAGAAGAAAAGCTTATTGTAAACGCAGACTGGTTCTGTGAAAGGACGTGCGACACCTCTAGGAGGTCATTAATGATTTCGGACGATTTTGATGGTAACTGAGATTCCAAGGAACCTCTACCATCAAGGACAACCTCTGTAGACGGATCTAAGTCGTTACCAATAAGGTGAATGGAGCAGACGCGGGATGAGGTGGGACACCACAGTTTGTGTGAATAGATCAGGTGATGTCTTGCACGTTTTGGTAAGACTGATGATTTTGTTCCATTTCTTGCAAAGGTAACAAGACAGAGACAGCATTTTTTGTGTGAAGATGATCCATTCAAAAGATCATGAAGGGTCAGCAACGGCAGGATATGGGACGGGGAGTCGTCTTCTTCCTCTATTTCCTGGTTCTGCTCGGGTTCAGGTTCAGGCTGATTTTTGTTCCGAAGATACTTCATGTAGCACTTCTGGCAAATAAGTGCTTGTTCCTTTGCTGACATCAATCCTTGTTGCACCAGCGTATCTAGGAGCCATTTATATTGTGGACTATTTACATTGCGTGCACTTCTGTTCTTATTGCCACTACGTTTCTTGAAGTATACTTGACACCCTTCTCCAACACATTTACCCTCCATCTTGAAACAATAACGATTGGTTTATGAAGCGTCGATAAAGTAACAAAATAGCAAGCCACCGATGATTGCTGTAAACAGCTAATACTTAGTAGTTTGGTACAATTATGCGAAAATGTGTGATAAATAACGAACAACTAATTACACAAAATAACAAGACAATATAATAAATCACATTCAATACCTCCAAGAAGCGCAGAATTGATTGATTACTTAGAACAAAATAAAGTATTTCATATGGATAATCTATCTATTCGATGTGGCGTGGTCGGCAGGCACAAAGAAAGTGAGACAAGTCAGGGTCCCAACCCTGACAGAGCCACAACGCTTTGGAGATGGGACAATAAAACAAGGAAAGTGAGACAAGAATAGCTAGCGTCGAGTCAATGATTCCGTAAACGTATAGACAAAGACAAGAAGATACGGATAAATGTACAAGGCCACACGATCAGAAAATTCAGAAGAGGACAACTTGAGATAGAACAGTATTCATGTATCAGGGTGTCCTCAGTGTAAATCTTTATATCGATACTGTTTATTTAGTCGTTACACATCATAAAACTGTCATGAAAATATCCGCTCTGATATTCAATATAAAAGTTTGTATATAATAAGCTATATAATAGGGTTTCAGACAAGGTTGTTACTCATTTCCCCTTTTCTTTCAATTTACAACCACATTCAGGCGGCGATATGAGAACGTTCCACCACATGGAATTAGCTGATTTTTGGTACACATATGAAACAAGTAAAGCTCTATCCGATTTTCTGATGGAAATTTGCATCCAAAACTATATAACGGGAGAAAATTGCAATTTTATGGCATTTTTCTTCATAATTGTGTCTCTGCAAGTGCATTTTCATCCGAGA
>NW_018408091.1:415793-416377 GCF_002113885.1 Mizuhopecten yessoensis
TGTTTTGGAAATATTTATCAAAAGAAATTTATACTATGTTGCGAATTACAATTTCGAGATAACCTTCTTTTATTTACGAACTTATGTCTTTGATGCTGAAATTGACAACTTTATAAAAATACGTTTTCACTGAAATTATGAAATCTGGGTGTCGGAAAGGTGTAAAATTATTCTTCGGAAAAGAAAAAAACAGTAGTTGAGCTAGATAAGAAATTATACGGGGGCAGGCTCCTATGGAGAATTAACATTACTGGAAACAGGCCCTTTACATAAACCGATTGAACACTATTTTAATGGTATAACCAACACTTAGATATCCAACCAATATATGAACAGGGGGAAAAACAAAAATGAAACTGTGCTTCCATTTCTTCAACCAAATATTTCTTTTATTGTTGATACTTATTTTTTTCTGGTTAACATTAAACAATTACTGCCTCTGAAAATTACCATTGTCATAATGTACAGATCTCTTCACAATAAGTGTAACTTTTGCACGATGCTTGAAAGATCCTCAAGAGTCTTGATGATCACCAATTACGAAAGATTGCGATGATAAGGGAAACCATCGCGTTCCCCCGCGA
>NW_018408092.1:0-767 GCF_002113885.1 Mizuhopecten yessoensis
ACTATGGAAAAAGTGTAGAATACTATGGCCTCTATGGAATAAGGGTAAAATAATGTAGAATCTATGATATAAGTATAAAATACTGTGACCTCTATGGAATAAGTGAAGTATACTGTGTTCTCTACGGAATAAGTGAAGTATACTGTGTTCTCTATGGAATAAGTGTAGAATACTGTGGCCTCTATGTAATAAGTGTAGAATACTGTGGCCTCTATGTAATAAGTGTAGAATAATGTGGCCTCTATGGAGTTAGTGTAGTAAACTGTGTTCTCTATGGAATAAGTGAAGTATACTGTAGCCTCTATGGATTAAGGGAAGTATACTTTGTTCTCTATGGAATTAGTGTAGTAAACTGTGGCCTCTATGGAATAAGTGTAGAATACTGTGACCTCTATGGAATAAGTGTAGAATACAGTGGCCTCTATGGAATAAGGGTAAACTACTGTGGCCTCTATGGAATAAGTGTAGTATACTGTGTTCTCTATGGAATAAGTGAAGTATACTTTGTTCTCTATGGAATTAGTGTAGTTAACTGTGGNGTAGAATACAGTGGCCTCTATGGAATAAGGGTAAACTACTGTGGCCTCTATGGAATAAGTGTAGAATACTGTGGCCTCTATGGAATAAGTGTTGAATACTGTCGCCTCTATGGAATAAGGGTAAACTACTGTGGCCTCTATGGAATAAGTGTAGAATACTGTCGCCTCTATGGAATAAGTTTAGAATACTGTGGCCTCTATGGAATATAAGGGTAAAATACTGTGGCC
>NW_018408092.1:10173-10256 GCF_002113885.1 Mizuhopecten yessoensis
TACCCTTGATATAGATAAGTATTGAATAGCAAGGTACGTTATATTTACATAAGCCACCCGACCACCTATGATGTAGATACAAG
>NW_018408092.1:11017-11093 GCF_002113885.1 Mizuhopecten yessoensis
TTACATAAGCCACACGACCACCCATGATGTTGATAAGTATTGAATAGCAAGGTACGTTATATATTTACATAAGCCA
>NW_018408092.1:13384-13785 GCF_002113885.1 Mizuhopecten yessoensis
TATAGTAGACTGGCCTCTTTGGAATAAGTGTAGACAACTGTGGCCTCTACAGAATAAGTGTAGTAGAATGTGGCCTCTATGGAATAAGTGTAGTACACTGTGTTCTCTATAGAACAAGTGTAGTATACTTTGTTCTCTACAGAATAAGTGTAGTATACTGTGATCTCTATGGAATAAGTATAGTATACTTTGTTCTCTTTAGAATAAGTGTAGTATACTGTGATCTCTATGGAATAAGTGTAGTACACTGTGTTCTCTACAGATTAAGAGTAGCATATTGTGGCCTCTACACACATTTTGGCCTCACTTGAATGAGTGTAGCGTATTCAGGCCTCTACAGAATTAGTGTAGTGTAGTGTGGCCTCTACAGAATTAGTGTAGCGTACTGTGGCCTCTACAGA
>NW_018408092.1:15745-17845 GCF_002113885.1 Mizuhopecten yessoensis
TATGTAGATCAGTATTGAATAGCGAGGTACCTTATATATTTACATAAGCCACCCGACTACCCATGATGTAGATAAGTATTGAATAGGAAGGTCGTTATATATTTACGTAGGCCACCCAACTTCCCATGATGTAGATAAGTATTGAATAGCAATAATTAAGGTACCTTATATAGTAACATAAGCCAGCCGACCACCCATGATGTAGATAAGTATTGAATATCAAGGTAAGTTATATATTTACATAAGCCACCCGACCACCCATGATGTAGATAAGTATTGAATAGCAATAATTAAGGTACCTTATATAGTAACATAAGCCAGCCGACCACCCATGATGTAGATAAGTATTGAATATCAAGGTAAGTTATATATTTACATAAGCCACCCGACCACCTATGATGTAGATACAAGTATTGAATAGCAAGGTATGTTATATATTTACATAAGCCAACCGATCACCCATGATGTAGATAAGTATTGAATAGCAAGGTACCTTATATATTTACATAAGCCAGCCAACCACCCATGATGTAGATAAGTATTGAATAGCAATAATTAAGGTACCTTATATAGTAACATAAGCCAGCCGACCACCCATGATGTAGATAAGTATTGAATATCAAGGGAAGTTATATATTTACATAAGCCACCCGACCACCTATGATGTAGATACAAGTATTGAATAGCAAGGTATGTTATATATTTACATAAGCCACCCGACCACCCATGATATAGATAAGTATTGAATAGCAAGGTATGTTATATATTTACATAAGCCACCCGACTACCCGTGATGTAGATAGATAAGTAATGAATAGCAAGGTACCTTATACATTACATAAGCAACCCGACCACCCATGATATAGATAAGTAATGAATAGCAAGGTACCTTATACATTACATAAGCACCCCGACCACCCTTGATATAGATAAGTAATGAATAGCAAGGTACCTTATATATTTACATAAGCCACCCGACCACCCATGATATAGATAAGTATTGAATAGCAAGGTATGTTATATATTTACATAAGCCAACCGATCACCCATGATGTAGATAAGTATTGAATAGCAAGGTACGTTATATATTTACATAAGCCACCCGACATAAGTATTAAATAGCAAGGTATGTTATATATTTACATAAGCCACCCGACCACCCATGATGTAGATAAGATTTACATAAGCCATCCAACCACCCATGATGTAGATAAGTAATGAATAGCAAGGTACCTTATATATTTACATAAGCAACCCAACCACCCATGATGTAGATAAGTATTGAATAGCAATAATTAAGGTACCTTATATAGTAACATAAGCCAGCCGACCAACCATGATGTAGATAAGTATTGAATAGCAAGGTACCTTATATATTTACATAAGCAACCCAACCACCCATGATGTAGATAAGTATTGAATAGCAAGGTACCTTATATATTTACATAAGCAACCCAACCACCCATGATGTAGATAAGTATTGAATAGCAATAATTAAGGTACCTTATATAGTAACATAAGCCAGCCGACCAACCATGATGTAGATAAGTATTGAATAGCAAGGTACGTTATATATTTACATAAGCCATCCAACCACCCATGATGTAGATAAGTAATGAATAGCAAGGTATGTTATATATTTACATAAGCCACCCGACTACCCGTGATGTAGATAGATAAGTAATGAATAGCAAGGTACCTTATACATTACAAAAGCAACCCGACCACCCATGATATAGATAAGTAATGAATAGCAAGGTACCTTATATATTTACATAAGCCACCGGACCACCCATGATGTAGATAAGTATTGAATAGCAAGGTACGTTATATATTTACATAAGCCACCCGACCACCCATGATGTAGATAAGTATTAAATAGCAAGGTATGTTATATATTTACATAAGCCATCCAACCACCCATGATGTAGATAAGTAATGAATAGCAAGGTATGTTATATATTTACATAAGCCACCCGACTACCCGTGATGTAGATAAGTAATGAATAGCAAGGTACCTTATACATTACATAAGCAACCCGACCACCCATGATATAGATAAGTAATGAATAGCAAGGTACCTTATATATTTACATAAGC
>NW_018408093.1:0-767 GCF_002113885.1 Mizuhopecten yessoensis
TAAAGTGTACTGATGATGCTTAGATACATATGTGTGGTGGTATAAAGTGTACTGACGATGCTTAGCTACAAATGTGTGGTGGTAAAATGTGTACTGATGATGCTTAGCTACATATGTGTGGTGATATAACATGTACTGACGATGCTTAGCTACATATGTGTGGTGGTATAATGTGTACTGATGATGCTTATCTTCATATGTGTGGTGGTATAATGTGTACTGACGTTTCTTAGCTACAAATGTGTGGTTGTATAATGCGTACTGATTATGCTTAGCTACATATGTGTGGTGGTATAATGTGTACTGACGATGCTTAGCTACAAATGTGTGGTGGNTGGTATAATGTGTACTGACGATGCTTAGCTACAAATGTGTGGTGGTATAATGTGTACTGACGATCCTTAGCTACAAATGTGTGGTGGGATAATGTGCACTGATTATCCTTAGTTACATATGTGTGGTGGTATAACATGTACTGATGATGCTTAGCTACATATGTGTGGTTGTATAATGTGTATTGATGATGCTTAGCTACATATGTGTGATGGTATAACATGCACTAACGACACTTAGCTACATATGTGTGGTCGTATAATGTGTAATGATGATTCTTAGCTACAAATGCGTGGTGGTATAATGTGTACTGATGATGCTAAGCTACAAATGTGTGGTGCTATAATGTGTACTGATGATGCTTAGATACATATGTGTGATAGTATAAGGTATAATGTGTACTATTGATGCTTAGCTACATATGTGTGGTGGTA
>NW_018408093.1:2094-2166 GCF_002113885.1 Mizuhopecten yessoensis
AGTGTGGTTATATAATGTGTACTGACGATCCTTATCTACAAATGTGTGGTTGTATAATGTGTACTAATGATG
>NW_018408093.1:5093-5158 GCF_002113885.1 Mizuhopecten yessoensis
GATGTGTGGTGGTATAATGCATAATGTGTACTGGCTTATGATTAGCTACATATGTGTGATGGTAT
>NW_018408093.1:5907-12173 GCF_002113885.1 Mizuhopecten yessoensis
CTTAGCTACATATGTGTGTTGGTATAATGTATAACATGTACTAACGATACTTAGCAAAATATGTGTGGTGGTATAATGTGTACTGATGATGCTTAGCTACTTATGTGTGGTGGTATAATGTGTACTGATGATGCGTAGCTACATATGTGTGGTAGTATAATGTGTACTGACGTTGCTTAGATACAAATGTGTGGTTGTATAATGCGTACTGATGATGCTTAGCTACATATGTATGCTGGTATAATGTGTACTGATTATGCTTAGCTACATATATGTGGTGGTATAATGTGTACTGATTATGCTTAGCTACAAATGTGTGGTTGTATAATGCGTACTGATGATGCTTAGCTACATATGTATGCTGGTATAATGTGTACTGATTATGCTTAGCTACATATATGTGGTGGTATAATGTGTACTGATTATCCTTAGCTACATATGTGTGGTAGTATAATGTGTACTGACGTTGCTTAGATACAAATGTGTGGTTGTATAATGCGTACTGATGATGCTTAGCTACATATGTATGCTGGTATAATGTGTACTGATTATGCTTAGCTAAAAATGTGTGGTTGTATAATGTGTACTGATTATGCTTAGCTAAAAATGTGTGGTTGTATAATGTGTACTGATGATGCTTAGCTACTTATGTGTGGTGGTATAATGTGTACTGATGATGTTTAGCTACATATGTGTGGTGGTATAATGTGTACTGATGATGTTTAGCTACATATGTGTGGTGGTACAATGTGTACTGACGATGCTCAGCTACAAATGTGTGGTGGTATAATGTGCACTGATTATCCTTAGCTACATATGTGTGGTGGTATAACATGTACTGATGATGCTTAGCTACATATGTGTGGTGGTATAACAAGTACTAACGATACTTAGCTACAAATGTGTGGTGGTATAATGTGTACTGATGATGCTTAGCTACATATGTGTGGTTGTATTATGAATAATGTGTACTGATGATGCTTAGCTACATATGTGTGGTGGTATAACATGTACTGACGATGCTTAGCTACAAATGTGTGGTTGTATAACGTGTACTGATGATGCTTAGCTACAATTGTGTGGTGGTATAATGTGTACTAATGATGCTTAGCTACAATTGTGTGGTGGTATAATCTATAATTTGTACTGATGATGCTTAGCTACATATGTGTTGGTATAATGTGTACTAATGATGCTTAGCTACAAATGTGTGGGGGTATAACATGTACCGATGATGCTTAGCTACAAATGTGTGGTGGTATAATGTGTACTGATAATGCTTAGCTACATATGTGTGCTGACATAATGTGATGGCCATTGTGTCGCAGCTTTACAAAGAAACATGTTTTTTATATAACTTGGCTGCTGAGGGTTCCTGTTCCTGTAGACTGTATACATTATCTGACAACCTGCAGTATAGTGCGTGTCATGTTGCCATACTAAGTAGGCTACATGGGTGCCCATACCGTTATAGCTCAACAGACAGGTTTTCAATGCCTAACTTCTCCTGGTATCACACCAGACCTGATATGGTTATAGACCTTTACATTGTATCTTTGTGTAACTGTTTACGTATGTAAAACTTGCCCAGATCAACTGTATCATAAAAACCCAACATTCATGTAACGATTAACTTCAATAGAAAAAAATGACAAATGGGCTCATAACTGTAAAGTTGAAGTCTAGCGAAGCTAATGGCTTGGAAATTAATTTCAACAAAGAGTAATTCGATGAGAAAACCACTAAACAGTTGGAATAAGTATAAATGTTTGCCAAGCGCAATTCATCTCTTAGATAAGTTGTGATACCCTTGTGTTACATTTGCAATATTTTGATAAAAAAAAATCTGATAGCCTGGTGTAACATTTGTAATATTTTGATAAAAGCAGTCATAAATTCCATCAGTTCTTACCCCGTTTCTTCCACATGTATGTCGTGTGGAGTTTCAGTGTTTATGGTGCTGGAAATATACGTGTGAATTATCGGAAGCCATATGAGTTTGTGGTGCTCCTCCTGTGGCCATTACTTACTGTAGTGCGAGGCTGAGATTACATTATAAAAACAGCATAAATGTATATTTCAAACTTAATGCTTTTGTTATATGGCTTTCTGAGAGCCTTAGTAATATGGCTTTTATACCTTAAAAATTTAATGGGAACATTGATGGATATTATAGTTGTAGACGGAAAAGGATGATTTTTATGTTTCAAATACTGCAAAAACCTGTAAAGGTAGTTTATGAGTAATTTTCTTTGTGAATTTTTAGAAAATGACATGTGTTCACAACAGAACAGTGATAACTGGTGACATGGGGTTAGGGAACAGTAACAAAACACAAGGTTAAACATTTATTGGGTGAATAATGAAAATGATAAGTCAAACGTTAACCTATTTGTTTCACATACGCAACTATTTTGTCCCTCACTGTCCCGTGATGAGAAGAACACTACTTAACTGACTTGAGTTGTCTAGTTATTGGGACTGAAAGTGACAATTGTTTTACCATATATCCTTTTTTCTCTGTGGAAATCAACTGTTGTTTATTTTCAAAAATTGTATATATATGAAAAAGTCATATTCATTTGATCATGAGACCATCTAAATTATAATGCAGTTCCCTTTCCTCATCGTTAACAAGCACTCGTATAATTATCATGTCAGATAGGTGAAGGCAAAATGATCACATGGTTAGACAATCTCCTAAAGCTTTAATAGGGAAAGTATAACATATAACAGTCCATGATGTCTTAAGGCTGTCCTTCTCTGGGGAGTCTTGATAAGTGCTTTATCATCTAAGTTAGATAACTCTGGATGAGATTTATAGCTAATTAGTCAATTTTTAATTGGTGATCTTCCTTGCATAGACACGACCACATGGTGCTGTGGAGTAAATGTATTACACATACAACATCTTAACTGTCTAACCAGGCTCAGTCTAGGTCATCACAGCATGCTCGTAAAGTACCACCTTCGCAGCCAATCAGATTACAGGTAATTTTAATTGGTGAATTATCACCACATAGTTCCCTCAATTATGGGATGGATAACTAATTAGGGTAGATTTTGATTGCTGAGTAACACATACAGAACATGTACCGATATCTGATGTATCTTCATATCTTTTTATGTATTTGCCTGAAAATATTCCAAAGCAACCTATATAAGCAATATAGTACTAGAGGGGAGAAAACCTGTGTGCAAAAATGATGTGAAAGGGTCAAAGGGCAAAAGATCTTACGATAATAAACAAGCTGTACATGTAAAAAAAACAGAGAAAATGTTTTGAGAGTGTTTTATTAGACATAAACCACACTGATTAGCTAGAGAAGGAGGGTAGTGGAGGAGGGCGGATTAGACCGAGAGCTAGAGAAGGAGGGTAGTGGGGGAAGGCGGATTAGACCGAGAGCTAGAGAAGGAGGGTAGTGAGGGAGGACGGATTAGACAGAGAGCTAGAGAAGGATGGTATTGGGTGATGACGGATTAGACAGACAACTAGAGAAGGAGGGTAGTGGGGGAGGGCAGATTAGACCGAGAGCTAGAGAAGGAGGGGAGTGTGGGGGGGCGGATTAGACAGAGAGCTAGAGAAGGTGGGTAGTGAGGGAGGACGGATTAGACAGAGAGCTAGAGAAGGTGGGTAGTGAGGGAGGACGGATTAGACAGAGAGCTAGAGAAGGTGGGTAGTGAGGGAGGACGGATTAGACAGAGAGCTAGAGAAGGAAGGCAGTGGGGGAGGACGGATTAGACAGAGAGCTATAGAAGGAGGGTAGTGGGGGAGGACGGATTAGACAGAGAGCTAGAGAAGGTGGGTAGTGAGGGAGGACGGATTAGACAGAGAGCTAGAGAAGGGGGGTAGTGGGGGAGGACGGATTAGACAGAGAGCTATAGAAGGAGGGTAGTGGGGGAGGACGGATTAGACAGAGAGCTAGAGAAGGGGGGTAGTGGGGGAGGACGGATTAGACAGAGAGCTATAGAAGGAGGGTAGTGGGGGAGGACGGATTAGACAGAGAGCTATAGAAGGAGGGTAGTGGGGGAGGACGGATTAGACAGAGAGCTATAGAAGGAGGGTAGTGGGGGAGGACGGATTAGACAGAGAGCTATAGAAGGAGGGTAGTGGGGGAGGACGGATTAGACAGAGAGCTAGAGAAGGAAGGCAGTGGGGGAGGACGGATTAGACAGAGAGCTATAGAAGGAGGGTAGTGGGGGAGGACGGATTAGACAGAGAGCTATAGAAGGAGGGTAGTGGGGGAGGACGGATTAGACAGAGAGCTATAGAAGGAGGGTAGTGGGGGAGGACGGATTAGACAGAGAGCTAGAGAAGGTGGGTAGTGAGGGAGGACGGATTAGACAGAGAGCTAGAGAAGGTGGGTAGTGAGGGAGGACGGATTAGACAGAGAGCTAGAGAAGGTGGGTAGTGAGGGAGGACGGATTAGACAGAGAGCTAGAGAAGGGGGGTAGTGGAAGAAGGCGGATTAGACGGAGAGCGAGAGAAGGAGGGTAGTGGGGGAGGACGGATTAGACAGAGAGCTAGAGAAGGATGGTATTGGGTGATGACGGATTAGACAGACAACTAGAGAAGGAGGGTAGTGGGGGAGGGCAGATTAGACCGAGAGCTAGAGAAGGAGGGTAGTGAGGGAGGGCGGATTAGACAGAGAGCTAGAAAAGGAGGGTAGTGAGGGAGGGCGGATTAGGCGGAGAGCTAGAGAAGGAGGGTAGTGGGTGAGGACGGATTAGACAGAGAGCTAGAGAAGGAGGGTTATGGGGGAGGGCGGATTAGACAGAGAGCTAGAGAAGGAGGGTAGTGGGGGGGGACGGATTAGACAGAGAGCTAGAGAAGGAGGCTAGAGAAGGAGGGTAGTGGGGGAGGGCGTATTAGACAGAGAGCTAGAGAAGGGGGGTAGGGGGGGAGGGCGGATTAGACAGAGAGCGAGAGAAGGAGGGTTATGGGGGAGGGCGGATTAGACAGAGAGCAAGAGAAGGAGGGTAGTGGGGGAGGGCGGATTAGACAAAGTGCTAGAGAAAGAGGGTAGTGGAGGAGGGCGGCCTAGACCGAGAGCTAGAGAAGGAGGGTAGTGGGGGGGGACGGATTAGACAGAGAGCTAGAGAAGGAGGGGAGTAGGGGAGGGCGTATTAGACAGAGAGCTAGAGAGGGGGGGTAGTGGGGGAGGGCGGATTAGACGGAGAGCTAGAGAAGGAGGGTAGTGAGGGAGGACGGATTAGACAGAGAGCTAGAGAAGGAGGGTAGGGAGGGAGGGCGGATTAGACAGAGAGCTAGAGAGGGAGGGCAGTGGGGGAGGGCGGATTAGACAGATAGCTAAAGAAGGAGGGGAGTGGGGGAGGGCGGATTAGACAGATAGCTAAAGAAGGAGGTTAGTGGGGGAGGGCGGATTAGACAGAGAGCAAGAGAAGGAGGGTAGTGGGGGAGGGCGTATTAGACAGAGAGCTAGAGAGGGGGGGTAGTGGGGGAGGGCGGATTAGACAAAGAGCTAGAGAAGGAGGGTAGTGGGGGGGGACGGATTAGACAGAGAGCTAGAGAAGGAGGCTAGAGAAGGAGGGTAGTGGGGGAGGGCGGAATAGACAGATAGCTAAAGAAGGAGGGTAGTGGGGGAGGGCGGATTAGACAGAGAGCAAGAGAAGGAGGGTAGTGGGGGAGGGCGGATTAGACAGAGAGCTAGAGAAGGAGGGTAGTGGGGGAGGGCGGATTAGACAGATAGCTAAAGAAGGAGGGTAGTGGGGGAGGGCGGATTAGACAGAGAGCTAGAGAAGGGGGGTAGTGGAAGAAGGCGGATTAGACGGAGAGCTAGAGAAGGAGGGTAGTGGGGGAGGGCGTATTAGACAGAGAGCTAGAGAAGGAGGGTAGTGGGGGAGGGCGGATTAGACAAAGTGCTAGAGAAAGAGGGTAGTGGAGGAGGGCGGACTAGACCGAGAGCTAGAGAAGGAGGGTAGTGGGGGAGGGCGGATTAGACAAAGAGCTAGAGAAAGAGGGTAGTGGAGGAGGGCGGACTAGACCGAGAGCTAGAGAAGGAGGGTAGTGGGGGAGGGCGGATTAGACCGAGAGCTAGAGAAGGAGGTAGTGGGGGAGGGCGGATTAGACAGAGAGCTAGAGAATGAGGGTAGTGAGGGAAGGAGGATTAGACAGAGAGCTACTAGAGAAGGAGGGTAGTGAGGGAGGGCGGATTAGACGGAGAGCTAGAGAAGGAGGGTATTGGGTGATGACGGATTAGACAGAGAGCTAGAGAAGGAGGGTAGTGGGGGAGGGCGGATTAGAC